>NW_019228713.1:206196-222786 GCF_002742605.1 Olea europaea var. sylvestris
GTAAGCTTGCTTTGAGTACTCTAATTTCTTCAAAGTAACAGCACCGGAGGCACGACCCGACCAGTTAAGGCCAGGAGTGCATCGTCAACAAAAGGGACAATCTTCGAAATCAAACCCTAATTCTCTATCACCCGTCACTACCATAGTAGGCCACTATCCCACCATCGAAAGTTGATAGGGTAAAAATTTGAATGATGCATCTCCGGCACGAGGGCCATACGATCCATCCAGTTATCATGAATCATCCTAGCAACGGGAGAAGCCCACGTCAACCTTTTATCTAATAAATGCATCCCTTCTAGAAGTCGAGTTTTGTTGCACACATTAGATCTAGAAATACTACGATTATCAGAGTAGCAGCTACCATCAAACAAACTATAACTAATTTAATGAGCCATTCACAGTTTCACAGTCTGAATTAATTCATACTTACACATGCATGGTTTAATCTTTAAGACAAGCATATGACTACTAGCAGGATCAACTAAGAAGCATTCCTCTTCGATGCCGACATCGCACGGATGAAGGTCTAGGATGAGGAAGAACATCGTTCGCATGGGTAATCAGAGGATCTGCGTCCTCGTACTCACTCAGTAATCCACATTCAAGAATTCGAGCACGTCGTCGTGAAAAACGACGTATACTTTTTGATTCACCTTCGACCGTAGATGTAACTCGCGACTTCGAGCAAAATAAGGTCATTTTAGGCAAAGAGATGCCATCGCAATGGGCATACAGCACAGGGAATCGAGATGGAGATGACCAAATGTGGAATTCAAGCACCCAATGAACAGGCGTGAGAAGTATGTCGTCGCTGCCAGAGTAGGGATCCAATGTACTCAAACACACGGATAGTAATTGATGTGCTTTATGCACACGATGTCCAAGCAAAGCTCACGCATTTTCACCAACCCAAAAGTTCACAAACAAGCGACGAGCTGAGTCGGAGCATGTCCCACTACGCACAGTAAGAGATTATCGAGAAACCAATTGAAATTTATCGTGCAACGATGATCGTGATCATGAACACCTGCTACATTGCCCAACATGTCGTGCCCGAAGGGCACAGCATGCTTCGAACAACGTTTTCTTTGATGCTGATGTTTTGCTTATCCCTCCATGGGAGGCAAGCGAAGGATGGATTGGGGAAAGATCGAGATGGATTCGGTACTTTTAGGCACACGAGTGAGAAGCCTACGTTGGCAAGGGGGTTGAATCGTGCCGTCGAAGTTCAGAATGTGATGACATATCACAGTCGCGAGCACTTACTGTAATGCCCTGTGAGCCGCACCCATACCGCATGCTAGACAATGTTTCTTTTGGTGCCCACATCTTGGTCCTACCGTCTTGCAAACGAGCAACATCCGGTACCAAGCCAACGTAGGCCGCAAGTATCACCGGAGAAGCACCATCGTCAGATGGAAAACTTGCTCGAGTTGGCATGTGTCGGTCCCCAAGGCTCCAAAGTTTAAAGGGACACAAGCTACCCTTAGGCAGTTACTCCCTACAAGAGCTTGCACATGCTGCTTGTTCCTTTTCACGCATCCCTCTCCCCTATAATAGACTTCTGAGAAAAAACCCAAGTGATAGGAGTAGATATCAAAGGGCTAAGGAATCATACTATTTCTTTTCCATTTTTTGTAGGATTTTCGGTGATGATTTTTTAGAAAAAATTTTGGTAATGAAAGTATGTTGAATGGGGTCTCGAAAAAAATATTTTCGATCAAAAAATATTTTAAATTTTTAAAAATAGGGAAAAATGGAAAAAAATGGAAAACGGATGGGAAAAATCCCCAAAAATCACTGGAGGCTCGTTATCATCAAATATTTGAGGAGCAATTGCTCTTTTGTTGAAAACAATTTCGATTCACACGTTGATGCATGAACGAAAATAGGGGACGGGGTAGGAGGAAGGTGAAATGGGGGTGGAAATAACTCAAAATGTTTTAAATTTGAACGATAAACTTCTATCAAGCGATCATTTTATGTTCCCTACAACCATCCATCGATAAAACATCGTGAGGCTTACTTTTGCTCATCATGTGACACGAACGCAGCGCCGTGTCCTAGCAGTAGCAGGGACACAAGCACAATTTCAAGCATTCTTAGGCACCTTCAGGCATACGATGTGCAAACCATGGTAGGGATGCGAGCACGTTTTAGGCATTTCTAGGCAAGTTCTGGGACAAGGTGTGCAGGCCATGTCAGGGACGCAGGTACATTTTTTGGCATTTTTGGGACACGGTGTGCAGGCCATGCCCAGGACGCGGGCAGATTTCTAGGCATTTCTAGGCAGTTTATGGCACATGGTGTGTAGGCCACGCCCAAGGACGTAGCCAAATTTTTAGGCATGTCTATGCAGTTTCTAGGACACGATGAATAGGACATGTTCGGGATGCAGCCTGATTTTCAGGCATTTCTTGGTAGTTTCTGGGACATGGTGTGCAGGCCATGTTCAGGAAGCGCCTGGGCCACGACAGGGACGTAGCCTAATTTATAGGCATTTTCGGGTAGTTTCTGGGTACGAAGTGCAGGCCATGTTTGGGAAGAGTCTTGGCTGCATCCCGGACGCGGCGTGATTTCCAAGCAATTCTAGGCAGTTTTTGGGACATGGTGTGCAGGCCATGTCCAAGACGCAGCCTGATTTTTAAGCATTTCTAGGCTATTTCTAGGACACGGTGTGCAGGACATATCCGGGATGCAGCCTAATTTTCAAGCATTTCTAGGGAGTCTCTTGGACATGGTGAACAGGCCATGTCCAAGACGTGGTAGGGTCACAACCTTATTTTTTGGCATTTCAATGCAGTTTCTGGGACACGGTGTGCAAGCCATATCCGGGATGCATCCGGGCCACGACAGGGCCACAGCCTGATTTTCAGGCTTCTTGGGAAGTTTCTAGACATGGTGTGCAAGGCATGTCTGGGCAAGGTGTGCAAGCCTTGTTCGGGTCACATCCCGACCGTGGTAAGTTCGTAGCCTATTTTTCAGGCTTTTATAGGTAGTTTCTAGGACACGATGTGTAGGCCATGTCCATGACGCGGTAGGGACGCTGTCTAATTTCCATGTATTTCTCGACATTTTTGGTACATGGTGTGCAGGTCCTATTTGGGATATGTTCTGGCCATGACAAAGACGTAGGTAGATTTTTAGGCACACGAAGGTAGGATGATTTGCTGGCCATGTTAGGGATACAGGCACTTTGCCACTCCATGTTAGGGATGCGTCCTAGTCGCGATAGGGAAGCAACCTGATTTCAAAGCTTTTCTAGGCAGTTTCTAGGACACGGTGTATAGGCCATGTCCAGGATGCGGTAGGGGCACAGCCTGATTTTCAGGCATTTCTAGGTAGTTTCTAGGATGTGATGTGCAGGCCATGTTCAGGATGCGTCCTACCCACGGATGTAGCCTGATTTTCAGGTATTTCTAGGCAGTTTGTGGGTGCGATGTGCAGGTCATGTCTGGGATGCGTCCTGGACGTGGTAGGGATGCAGCCAAATTTTCAGGAATTTCTAGGCAATTTATAGGACACAGTAAACATGACATGTCCAGGACGCAGCCTGATTTTCAGTTATTTCTAGATAGTTTCTAGAACACGGTGTGTAGGCCATGTTCAGGATGTGTCCAGGCCAAGGCAGGGTCGTAGCCTGACTTATAGGAATTTCTGGGCAGTTTCTGGGCAGGGAGTACAGGTCATGTTCGGGAAGAGTCCAGGTCGTGTCCTTCCTGGCATTTCTAGGCAGTTTCTGGGACACGGTGTACAGGCCATGTCCAGGACACGACAGGGACGCATCATCATTTCCAGGCATTTCTAGGAAGTTTTTGGGACATGGTATGTAAGCCATATCAAGGACGTGTTCGAGCCACAATAGGGACGCAGCCTAATTTTCAGGCATTTCTCAACAGTTTCTGGGCACGATGTGCAATGCATGTCTGGGCACAATGTGTACGCCTTGTTCGGGACAGGTCTTGATCGTGGCAGGGTTGCAGCCTATTTTCCAGGTAATTTTAGGCATTTTCTAGGATAGTGTGCAGGTCAATTCCGTGACACAATAGGGGTTCGGCCTGATTTTTAGGCATTTCTCGACATTTCTGGTGAACGTTGGGCAGGTCATATCCGATACGCCTCCTTGCCATGATAGGGACGTAGGTAGATTTTTAGGCGTACGAAGGTAGCACGATTTGCCGGCCATGTTAGGGACGTAGGCACGTAGCCAGGCATTCTGGGCATTTTTTGGGACACGGTGTACAGGTCATGTCCGGGATGCATTCTGGTCGCGACGGAGAAGCAGCCTGATTTTCAAGCTTTTTCAGGCAATTTCTACAACACGGTGTGCAGGCCATGTCCATTATGCGGTGGAGAGGCAACTTGATTTTCAAGCATTTCGAATCAGTTTCTGGGAAACAATGTTCAGGCCATGTCCATGATGCGTCCTGGCCACGGTAGGGACGCAACCTGATTTTCAGGCATTTCTTGGTAGTTTCTGGGACATGGTGTGCAGGCTATGTCCGGGATGCATCCTGGTCGCGACGGAGAAGCAGCCTGATTTTCAAGCTTTTTCAGGCAATTTCTACAACACGGTGTGCAGGCCATGTCCATTATGCGGTGGAGAGGCAACTTGATTTTCAAGCATTTCGAATCAGTTTCTGGGAAACAATGTTCAGGCCATGTCCATGATGCGTCCTGGCCACGGTAGGGACGCAACCTGATTTTCAGGCATTTCTTGGTAGTTTCTGGGACATGGTGTGCAGGCTATGTCCGGGATGCATCCTGGTCGCGACGGAGAAGCAGCCTGATTTTCAAGCTTTTTCAGGCAATTTCTACAACACGGTGTGCAGGCCATGTCCATTATGCGGTGGAGAGGCAACTTGATTTTCAAGCATTTCGAATCAGTTTCTGGGAAACAATGTTCAGGCCATGTCCATGATGCGTCCTGGCCACGGTAGGGACGCAACCTGATTTTCAGGCATTTTTGGGGAGTTTCTGAGACACGGTGTACTGGCCTTGTCTGGGGTGCTTCCAGGCCACGGCAGGGAAGCGACCTAATTTTACTCATTTTTGGGCAGTTTTTGGGCACAATTTGCAAGCTATGTTTGCGACGCGTCCTGGCCGCGGCAAGGATGCAGCCTGATTTTCAGGCATTTTTGGGGAGTTTCTGAGACACGGTGTACTGGCCTTGTCTGGGGTGCTTCCAGGCCACGGCAGGGAAGCGACCTAATTTTACTCATTTTTGGGCAGTTTTTGGGCACAATTTGCAAGCTATGTTTGCGACGCGTCCTGGCCGCGGCAAGGATGCAGCCTGATTTTTGGGCATTTTTAGGCAGTTTTTGGGACACGATTTGCAGGCCATGTCGAGGATGCTGTAGGGACAGCCATTTCTAGGCAGGTTCTAGCACACGGTGTGCAGGCCATGTCCGGGACGCGTCCCAGCCATGGCAGGGACAAAGGTAGATGTTGCCTACGATAGCTTGCACATGCTACTTGTTCCCTTTGATGTACCTCCTCCCCCCTATAATAGACTTCTGAGAAAAAACTCAAGTGACAAGAGTAGATATCAAAGGGTTGAGAAATCATACTATTTATTTTCCATTTCTTGTAGGATTTTCGTTGATGATTTTTTAGAAAATTATTTTCGGCAATGAAAGTATGATTGAATGGGGTCTTGAAAAAAATATTTTCAACCAAAAAATATTTTTATTTTTATTTAAAAAATATTGAAAATAGTGAAAAATCAGAAAAAATGGAAAACAGACATGGAAAAATCCCCAAAAATCACGGAAGGGTCGTTATCATCAAATATTTGAGAGCAATTGCTCTTTTGTCAGAAATAATTTCGATTCACACGTATTTTGATGCTTGCACGGAAATAGGTGACGGGGACAGAGGAAAGTAAATGTGGTGGAAACAACTCAAAAATGTATTAAATTCGAACGATAAACTTCTATCGAGCGATCATTTTATGTTCCTGGCAACCATCCATCAATAAAGTATCGTGAAGCATACTTTTGCTTGTCATGTGACATGAAGGCAGCGCCGTGTCCTGGCAGTGGCAGTGACGCATGCACATTTTTTGGCACCTTCAAGCACACGATGTGCAGGCCATGTCAGGGATGAGGACATGTTTTCAGGCATTTGTAGGCAGTTTCGGGGACAAGGTGTGCAGGCCATGTTAGGGACGCTGACACATTTGGGGGCATTTCTGGGACACGGTGCGTAGACCACTTCCGAGGATGCGGGCAAACTTCCAGGCATTTCTAGGTAGTTTATGGTACATGGTGTACAGGCCACGTCCAGGACGCGTCGTGGTTACGATGGGGACACATGATGATTTTTAGGCACACACAGGTAGCATGGTGTGCAGGCCATGTCAGGGATGCAGACACATTCCTAGGCATTTTTGGGCTATTTCTGGGACATGGTGTGCAGGCTATGCCCAGGAGACATCCTAGCTGTAGAAGAGAAACATCCTAATTTTCAGGAATTTCTAGATAGTTTCTAGGACATGGTGTGCAGGCCATGTCAAGGATATAGCAAGGACGCAGCCTAATTTTTAGGCATTTCTAGGCAGTTGCTGGGACACAATGTGCAGGCCATGTTTGGGACGCGTCCTAGCCACGGCAAGGACGTGACTTGATTTTCAGGCATTTCTAGGTAGTTTGTGGGCACGGTGGCAAAACATGTCCGGGACGCAGCTTGACTTTCAGGTATTTCTTGGCAGTTTCTGGGACACGGTGTGTAGGCTATGTCTGGGATGCATTAGGGCCACGGCAGGGATGTAGACTAATTTTCAGGAATTTCTAGGGACGGTGTGTAGGCCATGTTCGGGACACGTCCTAGTCGAGGTAGGGAGGCAGCTTGATTTCCCAGTATTTGTAGGCATTTTTTGGGACACGGTGTGCACACCTTGTCCGGGACGCGACAGGGACAAAGCCTGATTTTCAAGCATTTCTAGGCAGTTTCTAGGACATGATTTGCAGGGCATGTCCGAGATGCGTCTTGGCCACGACAGGGGTGCAGCCTAATTTTTTGACATTTCTATACAGTTTTTGGGACACGGTGTGCAAGCCATGTCAAGGACGCACTAGGGACGCAGCGTAATTTTCAGGCATTTCTAGGAAGTTTCTGGGACATGATGTGCAGGCCATTTCCGGTACACGTCCAGGCCATGACAGGGACGTGGCCTGATTTTTCAGGCATTTTTGGGCAGTTTCAGGGCACGGTATGCAGGCCATTTTCTAGACGCTTCTGGCTATCGTAGGGACACAGCCTATGTTCCAAGCATTTCTAAGCAGTTTCTGGGACATGGTGTGCAGACGATGTCAAAAACGCAGTAGGGATGCGACCTGATTTTTAGGCATTTCTAGTCAGTTTATGGAACATGGTCTGCAGGCCATGTCTGGGACTCGTCTTAGCCACGACGGGACGCAAGCAGATTTTCAGGCACACGAAGGCAACACGATGTGCCGGCCAAGTCAGGGACGAAGGCTCGTTCGTAGGCATTCTGGGAAGTTTCTTAGATACGGTGTTCATGCCAAGTCTAGGACGCGGTAGAGACGTAGCCTAATTTTTTTTTTTTTTAAAGCAAATACCACTAATGTGGTTTATTTTATATAATGAAAAGCGAGAAAAAAAATAGAGGAGGGAGGCATGGACCTGACCTCCAGCAAATGTAAATTGTAACAAATATCTAAAGATAAAATGCAATCACAGTAAACAGGACACGAAAAAAAACTAATGTAGTACATAGACAATGATCGGGTCATGCGTCTGGTTTGAAACATTTCTGGATCATAGTAGTCTGCGATGTCTGGCTCCCTCGTTGGAGAGGGGTCTCGCCTGCGTGCAGGAGCCTACTTTGGTGATAAGTACTGTTCAGATGGTGGTGCATTGAATGTCGGGCGAAAAGCGGGTGCATCTGATCTCATTGTACTAGTCGTAGGTGCGTCTAATCTCATGGTGTTCTGTGCTACGACATCTGAATTGTGGGAGATTGACCTGCTTACTGTAGGGACATCGTCCTCTACATTTTACATACAGTTTCCAAGGCCCATGCCATCCATGTCTCTCTGTATATGTTCTTTCATCTTATTGTGCGTAGGAGCTGTGATAGAAGGACTAGGTGAAGGTGTATGCGTAGGAGTCTTACTCACAGAAGGTCCTTCTCCAAAGAGATTAAAGACCAAGTCCTCAATAGCAAATCTCATGGTAGATCCAACTTTCATTCCATGGTCCTTTTTAAAGTGATCAATCAACATATGCTTGACACCATGTCGCTCTGAGCTGATCTCAGCCAACAACCCCTGTGCAAGAGTGGTTTGAGGAACTGTCCCGGTACCTGATCCCTGTGCTGACTGAGTACCATTTGTGTGTGTCTTCAATGGTGGAGAACTCATATATGTCGGCTCAGGGGGTACATCAGTATTAGCTGTGGGAATAGGAGCTATGGAAGTAATAATAGGAGAAGTGGGTACCTCGATAGGAGCATTTGGAGTAGGCTCAGCAACTGAATGAATATACGGAGGTACCTCTGGATCAACTGTGATAGGAGTAGAGGTAGGAACTGCCGATGCAGATTCTGACTCTGTCACAACTGCGGTAGTAGTAGTGGGAAGCACAGAAGGCACTGCCGAAACTGGAACCCACTGCTTCTTTGGCTCTACAAACGTCACCTTGCCCTTATCCTTATCAGTCCTAGTAATAGGGGGCCGAACAGGGGGTGCACAACAACTGTAGGAGGAGGAGGAGGAATCGTAGTACACTGATCATAAGAATGCCCCAAGTGTTTACAAGAGAAGCAAAAAATTGGCCACTTCTCATAGATAACTGTCTGCCAGAAGCCACGGTTATCAGCGGGCTCAATCCAAACCCTGTCGGGCAACTTATGCCCCAAATTCACCTCAATGCACACCCTTACCTCACTAAGTCGTCTCAAGTCGGTGGTGGCCTCATCAATTCGCAAGGGCATTCCTATTGCCCTAGATAAGGCAAAAAGGAACCCCTTCGCACGTAAATGTACTGGAAGCAGAGGGAACGATACCCATACGGGAACTATCGGAGTCTCTTGCTCAGGTGTAAAGTCACATGTTCACTTAAGGACTCTCATCGGACAACCATCAATATACCATGAAGGTTTAAGAAAAAGCCTGCTGTAATCCTCCTCATGTGTAAGGTGTATAAGAATGTGTGTTGTGTCAATCAGTCCCACCTCGAAACAACCATGGAACCCAAACATAGAAAAAATCTCACGTACCTTCCTCATGGTTGGCTTGCGATGTGGAAATTTCCCCACAAGTGTATACTTGTAAGGATCAGCAAGTGTAGCCTCCTCGGACTCAGTCAAAACTATTGCTGGCTCACCCATATGTATAAAGGGTTCTTTAGCAGCAAACCCAGCAGTGGAAGAGTCATCTATACCCTGTATAACCGATGCAAACGACTTCCGTGAACTCCGTTCAGCTTGGGATAGGCCCGGACGGCCAGAAACTGCAGTAGCATAGGTCTTTTGGCCCTGATTGAGCACTGTTTGGGCCTCATGTGGGAAAACCGATGATGAAAATGGATTCAGATTAACTGGAAGAACATTCTGATTAAAAGTTGCCGGGGGACTACCGGAACGCCGCCGGCCGGCCGCTAGCGGCTCCATTTTCCGGCCAAAATCAAACGGATGCAGAAATTTATGATTTTCAACAGTCTTATGTGGAATTTCATGCTGAATAATGCGGTCAGGTGCGTTTCCCGAGATGAGAACCGTAGAGGCCAAAAATTTCAATTTTTCGACAAACTGGCCGTTTACATTTGGTGCCGTAACAAGAGCGTCCAACCTTCGATTGTAGTGATTTTTCCACCGAAGGTTCACCATTTCATGGGGATTCTAAATATATGGCGCGTGTTCCTGTTGGACCACCGTATGAGAATTAATTTCAAAATCAGTTTTCGACTGCACTTTTTCCAAAGCTTCAATTCCGGCAAAATTGGACGTCGAGGACACCACCCCAGGGGTTTTTGGGCCTTCTGAGTTCATTGGTGATGGTCCCATATCCAAATTCTGATCAGAAGTGGGCGTTTTGATGCCTTGGGATTCATGCTATGATTTTTCAAACTCAAATCTATTGAGTTGGTGGATGAATCTGATATTGGGCACGGTGTGTAGGACATGTCTAGGATGCAGCCATACTTTCAGGCATTTCTAGGCAGTTTCTAGGACACGGTGTATAGGGATGCAGGTTGATTTTTAGGCATTGCTAGGCGATTTCTAGGTATGGTGTGCAGGCCTTGTCCGGGTGCGTCCTGACCGCAACAGGGATGTAGCCTGATTTCTAGGCATTTCAAGGTAATTTCTGGGGCACGGTGTGTAGGCCATGTTCGTGATGCATTCTGGCTATGACAGGGACGTAGCCTGATTTTCAGGCATTTCTAGGTAGTTTGTGGGCACGGTGTGCAGGCAATGTTCGGGACACATCCCGTCCACGTTAGGGAAACAAGTAGATTTTTAACCAAATGAAGGAAGTACAGTGTGTAGGCCATGTCAGGGGTACAGGCACGTCCCTAGGCATTCTGGTCACTTTTTGGGACATAGTGTGTAGGCCAAATTCGAGACAAGTCATGGCTACGGTTAGGACGCAGCCTGACTTTCAGGCGTTTCTACGAAGTTTTCGGGCCCGGTGTGCAGGCCATGTCCTAGAAGCAACCTAATTTTCAGGCATTTCTTGTCAGTTTTTGGATCACGGTGTGTAGGTCATGTCAGGGACACGTCTGGACCACGATAGGGACAGAGCCTGATTTTCAAGTAATTTCAAGCAGTTTTTGGGCACGGTGTACAAACCATGTCAGGGATGCATCCTGGCTAGATAGGGACACAGCCTGATTTTTCGACATTTTTAGGCAGTTTGTGGCCACGGTGTGCAGGCCAAGTCTGGGACCCATCCTGGGTGCGATAGATGTGTAGCCTAATTTTTTGGCATTTCTAGGCAATTTCTGGGAATCGGTGTCCAGGCCAAATTCGGGACGTGTCATGGCCACAGCATGGACGCAACCTGATTTCTAGGCATTTCTTGGCAATTTCTAGGTCACACGGTTTAGGGTTTATTTTTTAAATTAAGTTAGAATTAAAATCATGAAATATATACGTGACAAAGAATAATGAAAATAAATTGTATCTCAATGTTACAACCCATGAATAATAAAACTAGTCTACATAACAAAACCAAACTTCCCACCGTCGCAGTACCACAAATAAAACCCACCGCCGCCTTTAGACCAGTACCGCCATTAGTTGGGGCTAGGGACGGTGCATGCTAGTGGTGACGGTGATGACAAGGAGAAGGTACCTGCACTGTAGATTGGTGACCGAAGCTATGTTTGTCAGACAAAACCATAACCTCTAGCTTTTGACCCTTCTAGCAATGTTCTTCAGCTCCACTGGTGAAGAAAAATGGACTTGATTTTTTCTAAAAAGGAGTTTTCTCAGCCCATTTGTTGAACTCGTCAACTGAAGATGGAACTGCCCATAATTATTTTCATCGCCTACTACGAACTCTCTTGCTTCAGAAAGAACACATAGCAAGAACACGACGAACGAAAATAAGAAAATATTTTTGAATGAAGCCATTTTAGGTAAAAAAAACCGATATATTTTCAAATAATATTTTAGTAATTTTTTAGACAATAGAATAGAATGGTTTAGGGTTCAGGATTCAGGTCCAGGGTTCAAGCTTTTTTTTTTTTTTTTTGACAAGGCAATCAACAAAAATTCATTAACGCTTTTTTGTGAGGGTCATGTCAAAAAAGGTAGAGAGCAACGTTTTGAACGTGAAACTGTAGCATTTATGCTACACTTATTGATCTTTTTAAGCTGAGAAAAGTAGACTTCTATAGTAAGGAATTCCACTTTCTGTGCTAATACCAGCTCTAGCCAGAAAACATGCTACAGACTGGAAAACGATTCAACAAAAACAATTCATGAGAATAATAATCCCTCCTTCTCCAACTTTTCCAATTTTTTCAATTCTGAGTCAACTTCTTCTTTGCACATTTGCATTATCACTGGACTAGTCCAAAGCACTTGGACAATTTTAGCATCCCTACTAACAGTTGTATCAAGCGGTATCCCCAGGTTTTTCACATCATACTCCACCAGTGCAACATATCCAACAATGGCTCCCTCACTCTAGAAGTAATGGTAGTTTGCTTGGGAAATACGTGATAGTACTCAACACACTAGAAAACCCTGGAAATATGATGAAATGTTTGGCTGCAGCACGCAGTTTCTTTCAAATTCTCGATCAATAGATGATCGAGAATGTCGATTAGTATTTCATCTGGCAAGTCAGTGAAGTCAGACATTGATGTAGGTTCAAGTTCTGCTAAGAATTCCTGGAGGTTCCAATTATTTAAATAGCCTTCCATTGTTGCATATGGAGCTGTTGCAGATGTACGAGAAGTCCAGGGTTCAGGGTGTAGGGTTTAGGGCTCAAGGTCCAGGGTCTAGGGCTTAGGGTTTACGGTTTAGGGTTTATGGTTTTTGGTACACGGGGTGCAGGACATGACACAGCCTTATTTTCAGGCATTTTTAGACAGTTTTCTGGGACACGGAGTGCAGGCCATGTTTGTGACGCGTCCTGGCTGCGGTAGGGACATAACCTGATTTTCAGGCATTTCTAGGCAGTTTGTGGGCACGATGTGCTGGCCATGTTTGGGACGCGTCCTGGCCGCGATAGGGAAGTAACCTGAATTTTAGGTATTTCTAGGCAATTTGTGCAGGTAATGTTCAGGATGCGTCCCGGCCACTTTAGGGACACAAGCAGATTTTCAACCAAACGAAGAAAGCACGGTGTGCAGGCCATGTTAGGGGTGCAGGCACCTTCCCAGGCATTTTGGGCAGTTTCTAGGACACGGTGTGCAGGCCATGTCCAGGATGCGGTAGGGATGCATCCTGACTTTTAGGTATTTTTAGGCAGTTTCTGGAACACGGTGTGCAGCCAATGTCCGGGACACGTCTGGCCCGCGGTAGGGATGTAGCCTGGTTTCTTGGCATTTCTAGGCAGTTTCTATGACACGGTGTGCAGGTCATATCTAGGATGCTGTAGGGACACATCCTGATTTTCACGTATCTCTAGAAAATTTCTTTGACCCAGTGTGCATCCAATTTTCGGGACGCGTCTGGGCTGATGTAGGGATGCAGTTTGATTTCCAAGCATTTCTAGGCAATTTTTGGAACACGGTGTGCAGGCCATGTCCAGGATGCGACAGAGACACAGCCTGATTTTTAGGCATTTCTAGGCAGTTTCTGGGACACAGTGTGCAGGCCATGATCAGGACATGTCAGGGACATGATTTTCTGGTATTCTTGGGAAGTTTTTGAGCACAGTGTGCAGGCCACGTCCGGGACGCATCCTAGCCTCGGGAGGGACGCAGACTGATTTTAAGGCATTGTAGGTTGCAATGTCCAGGACTCGTCTGGGCTGCGACAAGGATGCAGTCTAAATTTCAAGCATTTCTAGGTAGTTTTTGGGACATGGTGCGCAAGCGATGTCCAGGACGCGGTATGGACACAGCTTGATTTTTCAGGCATTTCTCGTCTATTTTTGGATCACGGTGTGCAGGTCATGTCAGGGACACATTCGGGCCACGATAGGGAAGAGCCTGATTTTTAGGTAATTTCGGACAGTTTTTGGGCACTGTGTACACACCATGTCCGGGACGTGTCTTGGCCAGGTAGGGACATAGCCTGATTTTTAGGCATGTTTAGGCAGTTTGTGGGCACGGTGTGCAGGCGAAGTCCGGGGCTCATCCTCGTCGCGGTAGAGACGCGGCCTGATTTTTAGGCATTTCTAGGTAATTTTTGGGAATCGGTGTGGAGGCCCAGTCTAGGACGCATCATTGCCACGGCAAGACACAACCTGTTTTTCAGGCATTTCTAGGTAATTTTTGGGTCATAAGGTTTAGAGTTTAGGGTTTTTTTAATTAATTTAGAATTAAAACCTGGAAATATATACGTGACAAAGAATAATTAAAATAAAATGTAACTCAACGTTAGAACCCATGAATAATAAACTAGTCTACACAATAAAACCAAACTTCCCACCATCGCAGTACCACAAATAAACCCCTTTGCCGCCTTCAGACCAGTGCCACCTTAGTTGAGGCTGGCGTCGGTGTATGGTAGTAGTGATGGTGATGATGGGGAGAAGGTACCTATGTTGCAGATTTGTGGTCGGAGCCATGTTTATAGGACAAAACCATAACTTCTAGCTTTTGACCCTTCTGGCAATGTTCTTCAGCTCCACTGATGAAGAAAAATGGACCTGATTTTTCTAGTGAAATTGTAATTTCTCCATCATGGTATTATTTTATTGGATTGGCATTGTTGTAGATTTTGTAGTCTTCCTCGGTAACTTCCAGCACTGAATCAGTCTTGGAATCATACTTCAAAACTAAAGAATCCCCGATCTGAAAATTTGTTTTCTCAGCCCATTTGTTGAACTCGTCAACAAAAGATGGAATTGCCATAAATTATTTTCACTACCTACTACGAACTCTCTTGCTTCAGAAAGGACACACAACAAAAACATGACGTCCAAAAATAAGAAAATATTTTTGAGTGAAGCCATTTTAAGCAAAAAATTGACAGATTTTCAAATAAAATTTGAGTAATTTTGTAGACAATAGAATAGAATGGTTTAGGGTTTAGGGTTCAGGTTTTAGGGTCTAGGGCTTGGGGTTTACGGTTTATGGCTTAGGACTTAGGGTTTAAGGCTTTTTTTAGCAAATACCACTAGTGTGGTTTATTTTATATAATGAAAAGCGAGAATACAACTAAAGGAGGGGGCATAGACCTGAACTCCAGCAAATGTAAATTGTAACAAATATCTCAAGATAAAATGCAATCACAATAAACAAGACACAAACAAAAAACTAGTGAAAGCTACTGAAGGGTATTCCCGAAGGTAAATCTTCGGGTGGTAGTACATAGACATCAATCGTGTCATGCGTCTGGTCTGAAACATTTTTGGATCATAGTAGTCTATGTTGTCTAGCTCGCTCATTGGAGTGGGGTCTCGCCTGCGTGAAGGAGCCTACTTTGGTGAAAACTACTGTTCAGATGGTGGTGCACTGAATGTCGGGCGAAAAGTAAATGCATCCGATCTCATGGTACTAGTCTCAGGAACCATCCTGGTACCTAGAGGTGCCTCTGGATCAACTGTGATAGGAGTAGATGTAGGAACTACTGGTGCATATACTGACTCTGTCACAACTGCGGTAGTAGTAGTGGAAAGCATAGAAGGCACTGCTAAAACTCGCACCCACTATTTCTTTGGCTCCACAAACGTCACCTTGTCTTTATCCTTGTTAGTCCTAGTAATAGGGGGGTGAACAGGGGGATGCACAAGAACTGTAGGGGGAGGAGGAGGAACCGTAGTACACTGATCATAAGAATAGCCCAAGTGTTTACAAGAGAAGCAAAAAATTGGCCGCTTCTAATAAATAACTATCTACCAAAAGCTACGGTTATCGCGTGCTCAACTCAAAGCCTCTTGGGCAACTTATGCACCAAATTCACATCAATACACACCCTTACCTCACTAGGGCGTCTCAAGTTGGAGGTGGCCTCGTCGAGGTTTAGGGCTTAGGTTTTAAGGTTTTTTTTGCCTGAATTGCCCTTTAATAAGTTCTAACGAAGTAGCAAAATTCAATTTTATAGATATTTGTAAAGTCATAGAGTGTTTAACTAAGCTAAAACACAATAATTATAGGATAATAATTATTAACTAGATTAGAAGAAGCCATTGTATGGACTTAATTAAGGAGGCATCTGAGAAGATGAGACCATATCAATCAAATCCCTATCCATTGTGCTTCCAAAGGTTGTACCTTGATCAATTGTTGGCAAATTTGTTGTTGAATTTACATTTCCAGCATTGCCTCCATCCCATTGATATGAAAAGTACAACTCATCAGGATAAATCTGTGAAGCTTCAGCCTCCACACTTCGAAAGTTAGAATTAAATTCGATGATTAAATCTGAATTCTTAGAAGGGAAAAATTTATTCCCCATAGGGTTTGGAGCAGAATGGAATAAGTCATTTTCCACATATTCTATAGCAGGAAGTTGAGAATCAGTTGTCTGTAAAATCTCCGAGAAAGTAAAGAAAATGGTGGGATGATCATAATTTTCATCAATGTTGAAGCTATTAGTATTCTCAGATGTCCCTTCAGCTAGATTCATTGGTTGACAATGATCGACTAGAATTGAATAGATGGATTGATTGTTTTCAAATAGGGTTTTCATGAAATCCATTTCGTCATTGCATGATTCGAAACTAAAAAAGGGTGTAGAGTCGTCATCTTTAGAGAGTGGTGTGCCGGCATTGGATGGATTTGCTATAGTGGTGGTGGTACCGGAATTTGAGTTAGTGGAGGTGGAACCATTACTGAAATACTTTTTTATGATGTAATCTTATAATAGTGTTGACTTTCTTCTATGTCCTTTTACTTTCTTTATCTTTCTCCATGAAATCTACCTCCTTTTTGTGGCATTCCAGTGATTCTTTGTTGAATATTCAGTTCTTCCAGGAATGTACTTAGCTATCACCG
>NW_019228713.1:222887-225009 GCF_002742605.1 Olea europaea var. sylvestris
TCCTTCTTGATATGAGGACGCAGATGATTATTCCATTGCTAGCGACATTGTTTACCACTCTACCAACCATTTCTTTAGCTATTACAGCCCATTTCCTCAATCCAAATTGATGTACTAAGCTAATCAGTCTCATGTCTTCTTCGCCTGTCCACTAGCCTTTTATCTGATGTTCGGAAGAAGAATCATTCTCTCTCTTCTCCTTCCGATCAGGATTGACTGGTGTAGGTATCGCATTTACTGAAAGATTTTCACCTGAAGTTTGTTTTTCATGTTGAAGTCCTTCCATGAAGCTTGGCTCTCCGGTGGTGTAATTACTGGTTGTGCCATTTGAAGAAAAATTCTGAAACTAATTTACTTCATTAGAAGGAAAATGGTTTAGGATTTAGGGTTTAGGGTCCAAGGTTAAGGGTTTTTTTTTTTTAGCAATCATCAGTTGGCTGCATTAAAAAATTCGTGCAATGACAGCAATAACTTGTTTAAATACAACACGAAGTGTTAGGACCTTGGAGAAAGGGTTCAGGGTTCAGGGTATAGGGTTCCGGGTTCAAGATCCAGGGTCCAAGGTTTAGGGCTCCAGGTCCAAGGCTTAGGACTTAGGGCTTACGGTTTAGGACTTAGGGTTTAGGGTTTCTGGGACATGGTGTGCAGGACATGTCCAGGCCACAGCCTTATTTTCAGGCATTTCTAGGCAGTTTCTGGGAGACAGTGTGCAGGCCATGTTTGGGACCCGTCCTGGCCACGGACGCAATTTGATTTTTAAGCATTTCTAGGCAATTTGTGTGCACGGTGTGCAAGCCATGTCAAAGAGGTGTCCTGGCCGCGGACACAATCTGATTTTCTGGCATTTCTAGGTAGTTTGTGGGCACGGTGTGTAGGCAATGTTCGGGACGCATCATGACCATGTTAGGGGCGTAAGCAAATTTTCAACCAAATGAAGGAAGCACGGTGTGCAGGCCATTTTAGGGGCGCAAGAATGTTCCCAGGCATTTTGGGTAGTTTTTGGGACACGGTGTACACGCCAAATTCGGGACAAGTCATGGCCATGGAAGGGACGCAACCTGATTTTCAAGCATTTTTTGACAGTTTTTGGGCATTGTGTCCAGGCCATGTCCGGGACGCATCTTGGACGCAGTAGGGATGAAGCCTGTTTTTCAGGCATTTCTAGGCAGTTTCTAGGTCATGTGTACGGGCCATGTTCAGGACGCATCTGAGCCACGACAGGGACAGAGCCTACTTTTTAGGCATTTCAGGGTAGTTTTTGGGCACGGTGTGCAGACCATGTTCGAGACGCGTCCTAATCGTGGCAAGAACGCAACCTCATTTTTAGGAATTTCTAGGCAGTTTTTGGGACACAGTGTGCAGGCAATGTCCAAGATGTGGCAAGGATGCAGCCTGGTTTTCATGTATTTCTAGGCAGTTTCTGCGGTGTGCAGGCCATGTTTGGGACTCGTCTGGGCCGTGGAGGGATGTAGCCTGATTTCTAGGCATTTCTACGTAGTTTCTGGGACACGGTGTGCAGGCCATGTCCTGGCCGCGGTAGGGAGGCGACCTGATTTTCAGGTATTTCTAGGCAGTTTTTGGGTCACAGTGTGTAAGCCATGTCCAGGATGTGGCAGGGACGTATCCTGAGTTTTCGGTAATTCTAGGCTATAACGCCCCGACCCCTTGTCGACCGAAACGCTACTTACTTTACTTAACTAACCGGTGGTTTGGTCATAGGAGAATATGTTTTAGCAAAAGTTTAATTTTTACAATGATAATTTTAACAACAATCTTTCGAATACTTTAATTATAACACTGAATTAAAAAATAATGGAATGTAATTTCTTTGAAGAAAACACAACTTGTTCTCGCGTTCAGTGTTATTCAAATACTTTAAAGAAATAACATTGAAAACGTTCACAAAAATAAATCTAAACAACTTGTTCACCGGGTTTTCCATGGGCTCGTTACACTACTTTCCATCTTTTCCATCATCCAGGCCCAAGGTAGAATTATATCAATCTGTAGAGAAGGGGTTAAACCAGTGAGTTAAAAAATCTCAATAGATATCATTGGTGCATTCGTGATCAAGCTATACATTTCAAAGTTGTAACTTTAGAAACCTTTTCATAGTAGGATT
>NW_019228713.1:225893-227458 GCF_002742605.1 Olea europaea var. sylvestris
GCCTTTCTTTCCAAATCTAAGTACACCTTTCATCGGTGCTACTTTCAGAAACACTTTATCCCCAACTTGGAATTCTAAATCCTTCCTTCTTGTATCTGTATAGCTCTTTTGTCGATCCTGTGCTGCCTTTATTCTTGCACGGATCTTATCGATTATCTCGACCGTCCTTTCAACTGTTTCTGGTCCTAAAACTCTCTTCTCTCCGACTTCATCCCAATGAACAGGGGATCTACATCTTTTACCATAGAGAGTTTCGTATGGTGCCATTCCAATAGTTGCTTGGAAACTGTTATTATAAGCGAACTCTATTAAAGGTAAGTATGACTCCCAATTACCTCCTAGATCCAAATCACATGCTCTCAGCATGTCTTCCAAAGTTTGGATGGTCCTTTCAGATTGACCATCGGACTGAGGGTGATATGCTGTACTAAAGTTCAGCTTCTTTCCCATAGCTCCTTGTAGACTTTTCCAAAATTTGGACGTGAACCTTGGGTCTTTGTCAGACACAATGGACACAGGTACGTCGTGTAATCTCACAACCTCCTTAATGTACAGCTGTGCCAATTAGTCTAAACTGAATGTCATTTTCATTGGAAGAAAATGAGCTGACTTTGTTAATCGATCCTCTATTACCCATACATCGTCGTTTTCTTTTGTTGACTTCGGGAAACCAACCACAAAGTCCATTGTGATATTTTCCCATTTCCATTCGGGTATGTCCAGTGGATTTAACAATCCAGCCGGTCTTTGGTGTTCTGCCTTAACCTGTTGACATACCATGCACTTTTCCACATACAACCCTATACTCATATTTCTCCACCAAAATGTATCTTGGAGGTTTCAATACATTTTCGTACCACCGGGATGTGTGGTGTACGGGGTGGAATAGGCCTCTTTCAATAGCTCATTTCTCAAGGCTTCATCCTTAGGCACACAAATTCTCCCCTTAAACATCAGTGCCTGATCCGAAGCTATTCCAAAATCCTTTCTTTTTTCAGTACCAATTTCATTCTTGATCTTCAACAAGAATGGGTCATTACCTTGTGTCTCTAAATTGCTCAACCACTGAAGCATGGGTTGGAGGAGCATTAGGAGCTAGTGGTAGGGGTTGCGCCTGGTTCGGGTTTTGCTTCCCAAGGTCTTGGACCGCTTGGAGGAGATCTCTTATCAAGTTGGTTTGGTTTGCACGGGCCATTTTCCTTTAGACAAAACGTATGGTTCTTATTAGTTTCATACTTCGAATTCTAACAAAGAAGATAAAGTTTTATTTCTTGACATAAAGAAAGTTGTTACAAGGATTTAAATCTAATCCATATAAGTTCTACGGATCTTCTTTGGTGGAGCCTCATCTCTAGAGGAGTCTTCCGCCTCAGGTCTGGATTCTATGTCCATCTTAACCTGTGGCTCGGGCTCAGGATCATTCCCTTCTTCAGGCTCTTCTTCTTCATGAAGTTCAATTACCTTCTCCAGTTGAGGTTCTAAGTTTTCCCTCCATAGGTCTAGGAGTGATTGGCAATACACTTCAAACTCAAATATATTTGGGTGCTCCTCTAGCATTACATCCC
>NW_019228713.1:231294-234156 GCF_002742605.1 Olea europaea var. sylvestris
ATCCGGGCCATGGTAGGGACGCAACTTAATTTTCAGGCTTTTTTGGGAAGTTTTTGGGCACGGTGTGCAAGCCACGTCTAGGATGCGTTGTGGCCAAGGCAGGGATGGAGCTTGATTTTCAGGCAATTCTGGGCAGTTTCTAAGACACAGTGTGCAGGCCATGTCCAGGATGCCACGGACGCATCCAAACTTTCAGGTATTTTTATGTAGTTTCTGGAACACGGTGTTCAGGCAACATTCGGGACACGTCTAGGCTGCGATAGGGATGTAGCCTAGTTTCCAGGTAGTTTTTGGGACACGGTGTGCAGGTCATGTCGAAGATGCTTTAGGGATACACAAAGATTTTCACATATTTCTAGGCAATTTTTTGGACACGATTTGCAGGCCTTGTCCGGGACGCGTCCAAGCTACAGCAAGGACGCAGCCTAATTTTCAGGCATTTCTGAGAAGTTTTTGGGCATGGTGTGCAGGCTATATCCTAGAAGCAGCCTGACTTTCAAGAATTTCTCATCAGTTTCTAGGTCACGGTGTGCAGGTCATGTCCCGGACATGTTCGAGCCATGGCAAAGAATAATGAAAATAAAATGTAGCTCAACGCTACAACCCATAAATAATAAAACTAGTATACACAACAAAACCAAACTTCCCACCGCCCAGTGCCACAAACAAACCCCTCCGCCACCTTCAGACCAGTACCACGATTAGTCGAGGCTTGCACTGGTGTATGGTAGTGGTGATGGTGATGATGAGGAGAAGGTGCCTGCACTGTAGAGGCTTGCACTGGTGTATGGTAGTGGTGATGGTGATGATGAGGAGAAGGTGCCTGCACTGTAGATTGGTGGCTGAAGCCATGTTTATCGGACGGAACCATAACCTCTAGCTTTTGACCCTTCTAGCAATGTTCTTCAGCTCTACTGGGACACAGTGTGTAGGCCATGTCCAGGACGCGTCCTCGCTACGGTAGGGACGCAACCTAATTTTCGGGCATTTCTTGACAGTTTGTGGGCACAGTGTGCAGGCCATGTCCAGGACGCATCCTGGGCGTAGCCGAGATGCAGCTTGATTTTCAGGCATTTCTAGCCAGTTTGTGGGTACGGTGTGTAGGCAATGTTTGGGACGCTTCCCGACCACATTAGGGACATAAGCAGATTTTCAGCCAAATGAAGGAAGCATGGTGTGCGGGCGATATCTGGGGCCCAGGTACGTCCCAAGCATTCTGGGCAGTTTTTGGGACACTGTGTGTAGGACATATTTGGGACAAGTCATGGCTAGGTCAGGGATGCAACATGATTTTCTGGAATTTTTCGACAGTTTCTGGGTATTATGTGCAGGCCATGTCCGGGACGCATCCTAGTCATGGGAGGGATGCAACCTGATTTTTAGGCATTTCTAGGTAGTCTCTAGGTCACAGTGTGAAGGCTATGTCTAGGACGTGTCCGAGCCACGACAGGGACGGAGCCTGATTTTCAAGCATTTTAGGGCTATTTTTGGGCATGATGTGTAGGCCATGTTCAAGACACGTCCTGATCGCGGTAGGTACGCAACCTAATTTCCAGGCATTACTAGGCAGTTTCTGGGGCACGGTGTGCTGGCCATGTTCGGGACACGTCCTGATCGCAGTAGGTATGCAACCTGATTTCCAGGCATTTCTATGCAGTTTTTTGGGCACGGTGTACAAGCAATGTCTAGGATATAGCAGGGACGCAACCTGATTTTCAAGTATTTCTAGGCGATTTTTGGGAAGCGATGTGCAGGCCATGTTTGGGACCCGTCCTGATTGTGGCACGGATGTAGCCTGATTTTTAGGCATTTCTAGGCAGTTTTTGGGATACGATGTGCAGTGAATGTCCAGGATATAGTAGGGATGCAACCTGATTTTCATGTAATTCTAGGCAGTTTCTGGGAAGCGGAGTGCAAGCCATGTCCAGGACGCATCTAGGTCACGACAGGGAAGCAACCTAATTTCCAGGCATTTCTAGACAGTTTCTGGGACATGGTGTGCAGGCCATGTCCAGGACGCAACAGGGACGCAACCTGATTTTCAGGCATTTGTAGGCAGTTTCTAGGTCACGGTGTACAGGCTATGTCCGGGACATGGCAGGGATGTAGCCTAATTTTCAAACATTTTTGGACAATTTCTGGGCACTGTGTCCAGTCCATGTTCAGGACGCACACTGGCCACAATAGGGATGCAGCTTGATTTTTAGACATTTTTAGAAAGTTTTTGGGCACAGTGTGCAGGCCATGTCCGGGACGCATCCTGGCCGTAGCCTGATTTTTAGGCATTTTTAGGCAGGTCATGTCTGGGACACGTCGGGGACAGAGCCTAATTTTCAAGTATTTCTAGGCAATTTTTGGGCATGGTGTACAGCCATGTTAAGGATGCATCCTGGCCAGGTAGGGACGCAACCTGATTTTCAAGCAGTTTGTGGGCACGGTGTGCAAGCTATGTCCAGGCAACGGTAGGGACGAAGCCTGATTTCCAGGCATTTCTAGGTAATTTCTGGGTCATAGGGTTTAGGGTTTTGAGGTTTTTAAAATTAATTTAGAATTAAAAGCAGGAAGCATATACATGACAAAGAATAATGAAAATAAAATGTAGCTCAACGTTACAACACATGAACAATAAAACTAGTCTACACAACAAAACCAAACTTCCAACCGTCGCAGTGCCACAAATAAACCCCTCCATCGCCTTCAGACCAGTACCACCATTAGTCGGGGCTGCGCGCGGTGCATGGTAGTGGTGACGGTGATGATGAGAAGAAGGTGCCTGCGCTGTAGATTGGTTGCTGGAGCCATGTTTATCGGACATAACCATAACCTCTAGCGTTTGACCCTTCTAGAAATGTTCTTCAGCTC
>NW_019228713.1:238032-243204 GCF_002742605.1 Olea europaea var. sylvestris
CAACCAAATGAAGGAAGCACGGTGTGCAGGCCATGTCAGGGGCGCAAGCACGTTCTCAAGCATTCTGGGCAGTTTCTGGGACACGGTGTACATGCCATATTCTGGATAAGTCATGGCCATGACAGGGATGCAGCTTGATTTTCAGGCATTTTTCGACAGTTTCTGGGCACTTTGTTCAGGCCATGTCCGGGACGTAGACTGATTTTCAGGCATTTTAAGATAGTTTCTAGGTTACGGTGTGCGAGCCATGTCCAGGATGCATTCGAGCCACAGGAGGGATGGAGCCTGACTTTTAAGCATTTCAGGGCAGTTTTTTCGCACGATGTACAAGCCATGCCTGGGAAGCGTCCTAATTGCGACAGAAGCAGAACCTAATTTCCAGACATGTCTAGATAGTTTTTGGGACATGTTGTGCAGGCAAAGTCCAGAATACGATAGGCACACCACCTGATTTTCAGGCATTTATGGGCAGTTTTTGGGCACTATGTGCTGGCCATGTTCGGGACGCTTCCTATCGCGGCAGGGATGTAGCCTAATTTTCAGTCATTTCTAGGCAGTTTTTGGGTCAAGTGTGCAGGCCAAGTCCAGGATGCTATAGGGGCACATCCTAATTTTCACGTATTCCTATGTATTTTCTTGGACACGGTGTGCAGGCAATGTTCGGGAGGCGTCGGGGCTACTGCAGGGATGCAGCCTGATTTCTAGGCATTTGTGGTTGTTTCTGGGACACGGTGTGTAGGCCATGTCCAAGATGTGGTAGGGATGCAACCTGATTTTCAAGTACTTCTAGGTAGTTTTTGGGATACGGTGTGAAGGCCACGTCCGTGATGCAATCGGTCCACAATGGTGTCGTAGCCTAATTTTGAAGCATTTTTAAGAAGTTTTTGGGCATGGTGTGCAAGCCTTGTCCTAGACGCAGCTTGATTTTCAGGCATTTCTCGTTAGTTTCTAGGTCATGGTTTGCAAGTCATGTCAAGGACGCGTTAGGGCCATGGCAGGGACGGAGCTTGATTTTCAAGTAATTCTGGGTAGTTTCTAGAGACGGTGTACAGGCCATGTCCGGAACGCCTCCTGGCCATGTAGGGACACAGCCTAATTTTCAGGTATTTCTAGGCAGTTTGTGGACACGGTGTGTTGGCCAAGTTCAGGACGCATCCTGGCTGTAACAGAGATGCAGCCTGATTTTCAGGCATTTCTAGGCAATTTCTGTACTGTAGATTGGTGGCTGGAGCCATGTTTATCGGACAGAACCATAACCTCAAGCTTTTGACCATTATAGAAATGTTCTTCAGCTCCACTGATGAAGAAAAATAGACATGATTTTTCTAGTGAAATTGTAGTTTCTCCATCATGGTGTGATTTTATTTGATTGGCGTTGTTGCAGATTTTGTAGTCTTCCTCAGTCACTTTCAACATTGACTCAGTCTTGGAATCATACTTCAGAACTAAAGAATCCCCAAACTGAAAACGAGTTTTCTCAGCCCATTTGTTGAACTCGTCAACAAAAAATGGAACTGGCCATAAATTATTTCACCATCTATTACAAACTCTCTTTCTTCAGAACGAACACACAACAAAAACACGACAGTCGAAAATAAAAAAATAATTTTGAGTGAAGCCATTTTAACACGGTGTGCAGGCAATGTCCGAGACATGTCAGGGTCGTGGCAAGGATGCAATCTGATTTCCAGGCATTTCTAGGCAATTTCTTGGATAGTGTGCAGGCCATGTCCAGGACACGTCAGGTACGCAGCCTAATTTTAAGGTATTTCTAGGCATTTTCTGGAACACGGTGTGCAGGCCACGACCAGGGTGCGTCTGGGCCACGGCAGGGACGTATCCTAATTTTCAGGCATTTTTGGCCACGTCCGGGACGCCTCCCAGCCGCAGTTGGGACATAGCCTAATTTTTTGGCATTTGTAGGCAGTTTGTGGGCACGGTGTACCGGCCATGTCCGGGATACGTCCTGGCCGTGATAGGGATGTAGGCTGATTTTCAGGCATTTCTTGGAAAATTTTAGGGCTCGGTGTGCAGTCCATGTCCGGGACACATCAAGGCCACGGCAGGGACGAAGCCTGATTTTCAAGCAATTTTAGGTAGTTTGTGGGACACCGTGTGCAAGCCTTGTCCAAGATGCGACAGGGACGTATCCTGACTTTCAGGTATTTCTAGGCAGTTTTTGGAACACGGAGTGCAAGCGATGTCTGGGACGCTTCTAGGCCGCGGCAGGGATGCAGCCTACTTTTCAGGCATTTCTAGGCAATTTTCTAAGACACGGTGTGCAGGCTATGTCCAGAATGCTGCAGGGACACATCCTGATTTTCACGTATTTCTACGCAATGTCATAGATACGGTGTACAGGCAATGTTCGAGATGCGTCGGGACTACTGCATGGATGTAGCCTGATTTCCAAGCATCTGTAGGCAGTTTCTGGGACATGGTGTGTAGGCCATGTCCAGGACGTGGCATGGACGCAGGCCATGTCTAAGACGCGTCATGGACACGGTGTGCAGGCAATGGGTCATCAAAATTAAATACCATTCTTATAGCACCTTACAAGTTTGTGAGGCTTGACTTATTCCTAAAGGATTTACACAAAGTAGAGGGATCAAAATTGAGGACTTCGTCATATGAATATCTATACTTGAAGTATTAGTGCTAGAGTCTGCATGTTGCTGTTAACCCAATGTACCACGAATGAACAAAATACATTGAGTTGGATTACCACACAGTACAAGAAAAAAAAATTAAAGTGGGGAAATTGAGATAATCTACAATGAAATAGGACAACAAATAGGTGGTTATTTACTAAATCACTAGAATAAGTTGTTTTTGATTGACAACTTAGAAAATTTTGAGTTCTTGACATTCACACTCCAACTTTAAGGAAGTATTGAAGGAAAAGAAATCACTTTATGTTATGATCAAGGAATATATGCAGAGTGCATAGCTGTGGTTTTGAATAATTGTGTGCAAGACATCTAGCAATTATGTCTTAAAGTAATTATAAGAATTCTTGTTATAATTGGCAATTTGTGAGAGAACACTTACTTTCAAAGCTACTGTTAACAAATATACTTTTCTAGTAGAAGAGTGTTACATGCCGTTTTGACTCGGCTGCTGAGAAACCTGAACATAAAAATATAATAGATTATTAATATATTATTGGATGATAGCAAAAAAGTCATAATAATTAAGAACATCATCGCTAAGACATATAAAGAACCCTCAACAAATTCAAGAAATGAATTAGCATTCCCATGACTATTTATAGTTTTTTTTCTTTTTTTTTTTTTAAATATTTAGCTAAAAAATTACTTAAAACTAACTTCTTCTTTTTGCAAAAATAAAGTCTAGCCAAACAATAATTTTTTTTAACTAAAATATAAAATGGCAAATAGATACTTACTGTGTTGAAAAGCAATGACAATAGCTGAAATCCCAGTAGGAAATGTGTCCTCATTTCTTACCCAATGGCTGGTGAATCAACGCTTCTTCTTGAGCTGGAAATAAAATATCATTTCAAGTTAATTTGAATGTTATATTTTATACAACATTTAAAAAATAGAATGCGAATATATTTTACTAAATAAAAAAATCCATGAAATAATTTTTCATAATTTTAAATCAAATGTAATCTTCTATTTTAAGAAATAGTAATTCAGAATGAAAAACTAAAATCATTTTCTATTTTAAACTTAAAATTGAAAATTAAAAGAGGAAACCGAATTAGCCCATGCTTAGTTCTCGGTTTCTGAACGTTGGAAATTAAACATGATTCATGAATAATGAAAAAAATTAAATTTGATACATGAATTAGTTTATTTATATAAATGCATTTATTTAAATCATGTATCCAAGTGATTCTTTGTATCATATTATTCATAGTACGTAGGAAAAGTAATTAATTAGTCTATTAAGTTCATACAATGTATTTTGGATCCTTTGTACCAATAAAAGGCCTTGTTTTTGAGACATTTTATAAAGCCAAGCCATGGAATACAAATATTTTTTGAGAATTCTGTGAACTTTTCTATCTAGTCTTTAGGGTTATGGGTTTAGGGTTTTTAGGGTTTGGTGCTTTTTTTTTTTTTTGGCAAATACCACTAGTGTGGCTTATTTTATAATATAGGAAATGAGAATTCACATAAAGGAGGGCGACATAAACTTGACCTCCTATAAGTGAAAAAATTACAAATGTCTCAAATGAAGCGCAAATGACATTAAATGAAATGTGTCTAAAAATCTAGCGAATAATACTCAAGGGTATTCTCGAGGATAAATCTTTGGGTGATAGTACATAGACATCGATTGTGTCATGTGTCTGGTTTGCAGTTTTCAGGACACAGTGTGCAGGCCATGTCCGAGACACGTCCTGGCTGCAGTAGGGACGCAACCTGATTTTCAGGAATTTCTAGGCAGTTTGTGGGCATCGTATGCAGGCCACATTCGGGACGCGTCCTGGCCGCGGTAGGGACACAACCTTATTTTCAAGCATTTCTAGCAGTTTGTGGGCATGATATGCAGGCAATGTTCGGGATACTTCCTGGCCACGTTGGGCTCCATCCCTGTCGTGGCTCGAATGCATCCTAGACATGGCCTGCACACCGTGACCCAGAAACTACCTTGAAATGCCTGAAAATCAGGCTATGTCTCAGACATGGCCTGAACACAGTGCCCA
The DNA here is from genome assembly GCF_002742605.1 of Olea europaea var. sylvestris. Lineage (NCBI taxonomy): Eukaryota > Viridiplantae > Streptophyta > Magnoliopsida > Lamiales > Oleaceae > Olea > Olea europaea. Next base: position 242,714 of record NW_019228713.1, read on the forward strand.
GAAACTGTTGAAAAATGCCTGAAAATTAGGCTGCGTCCCTATCGTGGCCATGACTTAACCCGAATATGGCATGTACACCGTGTAACAGAAACTGCCCAGAATGCTTGGGAACGTGCTTGCGCCCCTGACATGGCCTGCACACCGTGCTTCTTTCATTTGGTTGATAATCTACTTGCGTCCCTAACATGGCCGGGAAGCGTCCCGAATATTGCCTGCATACCGTGCCCACAAACTGCCTAGAAATGTCTGAAAATAAGATCGCGTCCCTACCGCGGCCAGGATGCGTCCCTAACGTGGCCTGCACACGATGCCCACAAACTACTTAGAAATTCCTGAAAATCAGGTTGCATCCCTGCCGCAGTCAGGACGTGTCTCGAACATGGCTTGCACACTGTATCCCAGAAACTGCAAACCAGACGCATGACACGATCGATGTCTATGTACTATCACCCAAAGATTTATCCTTGGGAATACCCTTGAGTATTATTCAC
>NW_019228714.1:0-3795 GCF_002742605.1 Olea europaea var. sylvestris
GTCGGAATCGGCTAAAATTTGACTGATTGATGGGAAACAAAAATCGCGCAGGGGCAATTTTGTCATTTTTCGTGACGGTGTCGAAATTGGCTAAAATTTGACTGATTGATAGGAAACTAAAATTGTGCCGGGGGCAATTTCGTCTTTTTTGCGACGGTGTCGGAATCGGCTAAAATTTGACTGATTGATATGAAACAAAAATCGCGCCGGGGCGATTTCGTAATTTTTCTCGACGGTGTTGGAATGAGCAAAAATTTGACAGATTGATCGTAAACAAAAATCGCGCCGTGGGTAATTACGTCATTTTTCGCGACAGTGTCGAAATCGGCTAAAATTTGACTGATTGATGGGAAACAAAAATCGTGTAGGGGTAATTTCGTCGTTTTTCGTGACGATGTCGGAATCGGCTAAAATTTGACTGATTGAATGGAAACAAAAATCGCGCCGGGGGGATTTCGTCATTTTTCGCGACGGTGTTGTAATGAGCAAAAATTTGACAGATTGATCGGAAACAAAAATCGCGCCGTGGGTAATTTCGTCATTTTTCGCGACGGTGTCGAAATCGGCTAAAATTTGACTGATTGATGGGAAACAAAAATCGCGCAGGGGCAATTTCGTCATTTTTCGTGACGGTGTCGTAATGGGCTAAAATTTGAGTGATTGATGGAAACAAAAATTGCGCCGGGGCAAATTTCGTCATTTTTCGCGACGGTGTCGGAATCGGCTAAAATTTGACTGATTGTTGGGAAACAAAAATCGCGCCGGGGGCGATTTCGTAATTTTTCACGACGGTGTCGAAATTGGCTCAAATTTGACAGATTGATCGGAAACAAAAATCGCGTCGGGCGCAACGGTGTCGGAATCGGCTAAAATTTGACAGATTAATCTGAAATAAAAATCGCGCCGAGGGCAATTTCGTCGTTTTTCGCGACGGTGTCGGAATGGGCTCAAATTTGACTGATTGATCGGAAACAAAAATCGCCCCTGGGGCAATTTCGTCGTTTTTCGCGATGGTGTCGGAATCGGCTAAAATTTGACTGATTGATGGGAAACAAAAATCGCGTCGGGGGCGATTACGTCATTTTTCGCGACGATGTCGAAATGGGCTCAAATTTGACCGATTAATCGGAAAAAAATTCGAGTCGGGGCAATTTCCTCATTTTTCGCGACGGTGTCGAAATCCGCTAAAATTTGAACGATTGATGGGAAACGAAAATCGCGCCGGGGGCAATTTCGTCATTTTTCGCTACTGTGTCGGAATGGGCTAAAATTTGACAGGTTGATCGGGAACAAAAATTGCGACGGGGGCAATTTCGTCATTTTTCGCTATTGTGTCGGCTAAAATTTGACCGGCTGATCGGAAACAAAAATCGCGCCGGGGGCAATTTCGTCATTTTTCGCGACTGTGTCGGAATGGGCTAAAATTTGATAGTTTGATCGGAAACAAAAACCGCGCCAGGGGCAATTTCATCATTTTTCGCGACTGTGTCGGAATTGGCTAAAATTTGACAGGTTGATCGGAAACAAAAAATCGCGTCGGGGGCAATTTCGTCATTTTTCGCGACGGTGTTGAAATCGGCTAAAATTTGACTGATTGATGGGAAACAAAAATCGCGCCGGGGGTGATTTCGTCATTTTTCGCGACGGTGTCGATATGGGCTCATATTTGACCGATTCGTCGGAAAAAAATCCGCCGGGGTCCATTTCGTTATTTTTCGCGACGGTTTTGGAATCGTCTTAAATTTGACTGATTGATGTGAAACAAAAATCGCTCCGGGGGCAATTTCGTCTTTTTTCGCGACGGTGTCGGAATCGGCTAAAATTTGACTGATTGATGGGAAACAAAAATCGCGCTGGGGCAATTTTGTCATTTTTCGTGACGGTGTCGAAATTGGCTAAAATGTGACTGATTGATAGGAAACTAAAATTGTGCCGGGGGCAATTTCGTCATTTTTTGCGACGGTGTCGGAATCGGCTAAAATTTGACTGATTAATATGAAACAAAAATCGCGCCGGGGCGATTTCGTCATTTTTTTCGACGGTGTTGGAATGAGCAAAAATTTGACAGATTGATCGTAAACAAAAATCGCGCCGTGGGTAATTACGTCATTTTTCGCGACAGTGTCGAAATCGGCTAAAATTTGACTGATTGATGGGAAACAAAAATCGCGCAGGGGTAATTTCGTCGTTTTTCGTGACGATGTCGGAATCGGCTAAAATTTGACTGATTGAATGGAAACAAAAATCGCGCAGGGGCGATTTCGTCATTTTTCGCGACGGTGTTGTAATGAGCAAAAATTTGACAGATTGATCGGAAACAAAAATCGTACCGTGGGTAATTTCGTCATTTTTCGCGACGGTGTCGAAATCGGCTAAAATTTGACTGATTGATGGGAAACAAAAATCGCGCAGGGGCAATTTCGTCATTTTTCGTGACGGTGTCGAAATCGGCTAAAATTTGAATGATTGATGGGAAACAAAAATCGCGCCGGGGGCAATTTCGTCATTTTTCGCGACTGTGTTGGAGTGGGCTGAAATTTGACAGGTTGATCGGAAACAAAAATCGCGCCGGGGTCAATTTCGTCATTTTTCGCGACTGTGTCGGAATGTGCTCAAATTTGACAGGATGATCGTGAACAAAAAGCACGCCGGGGACAATTTCGTCACTTTTCGCGCATGTGTCGGAATTGGCTAAAATTTGACAGGTTGATCGAAAACAAAAATCGTGCCGCGGGCAATTTCGTCAATTTTCTCGGCTGTGTCGGAATGGGCTCAAATTTAACTGGTTGATCGGAAACAAAAACCGGGCCGGGTGAATTTCCTCATTTTTCGCAGCTGTGTCGGAATTGGCGAAAATTTGATAGGTTGATCGGAAACAAAAACCGCTCCGGGGGCAATTTCGTCAGTGTTCTTGACTGTGTCGAAATCGGCTAAAATTTGACTAGTTGATCGGAAACAACAACCGCGCCGGCGACAATTTCGTTATTTTTCGCGACTGTGTCGAAATGGGCTGAAATTTGACAGGTTGATTGGAAACAAAAATCGCGTTGGGTGAATTTCGTCATTTTTCGCAACTGTGTCGGAATTGGCTGTAATTTGGCAGTTTGATCGAAAATAAAAATCGCGTTGGGGCAATTTCGTCATTTTTCTCGACTGTGTCGGAGTGGGCTAAAATTTGACTGGTTGATCGGAAACAAAAACCGTGCCCAGGGCAATTTCGTCATTTTTCGCGACTTTGTCGGAATGGGTTAAAATTTGACAGGTTGATCGGAAACAAAAATCGCGCTGGGGGCAATTATGTCATTTTTTGTGACTGTGTCGTAAAGGGCTAAAATTTGATAGGTTGATCGGAAAAAAAATCGCGCCGTGGGCAATTTCGTCATTTTTCGCGACTGTGTTGGAATGGGCTCAAATTTAACAGGTTGATCGTAAACAAAATTCGCGCAGTGGGCAATTTCGTCGTTTTTCGCGACGATGTCTGAATGGGCTAAAATTTGACTGGTTGATCGGAAACAAAAATCGCGCCGGGGATAATTTCGTCATTTTTCGCGACTGTGTCGGAATGTGCTCTAATTTGACAGGTTGATCGGGAACAAAAAGCGCGCCGGGGGCAATTTCGTCACTTTTCGCGCCTGTGTCAGAATTGGCTAAAATTTGACAGGTTGATCGGAAACAAAAATCGGGCCTGGGGCAATTTCGTCACTTTTCGCGGCTGTGTCGGAATGGGCTGAAATTTGACAGGTTGATCGGAAACAAAAATCGCGCCAGGGTCAATTTCGTCATTTTTCGCGACTG
>NW_019228715.1:0-3795 GCF_002742605.1 Olea europaea var. sylvestris
AGTGGTCAAACCCGAAGTTATCATTAAATCGAATGCCACTTTTCATTGGCTCGATTCCAATAGAAATTGATTAGCAATTCTTCGAAAATGATCAAACCCCAAGTTATCATGAAATCAAAAACCACTTTTCATTGGCTCGATTCCAATCCAATAAGACTAGCAATTAGTCAAAAACGAACAAGCCCAAAATTATCATGAAATCAAAAACCACTTTTCATTGGCTCCATTCCAATAGAATTAGACTAGCAATTCACCAAAAATGAAGAAACCCGAAGTTATCATGAAATTAAAACAACTTTTGATTGGCTCGAATCCAATCGAATTAGAATAGTAGTTCGCCAAAAAATGAACAAACCTGAAGTTATCATGAAATCAAAAACCACTTTTCATTAGCTAGATTCCAATCCAATTAGACTAGCATTTCGCCAAAAACAAACAAACCCGAAGTTATCATAAAATCTAAAACAACTTTTCATTGGCTCGATTCCAATCGAATTAGATGCGCAATTCGCCCAAAGCTATAAAACCCAAAGTTATCATAAAATCCAAAACCACTTTTCATTGGGTCGATTCCGATCGAATTAGACTAGCAATTCGTCGAAAATGATCGAACCTGAAGTTATCATGAAATCAAAAACCGCATTTCATTGGCTCGATTCCAATCGAATTCTACAAGCAATTTTTGAAAACGATCAAATCCGAAGTAATCATGAAATCAAAAACCACTTTTAATTGGCTCGATTCCAATCGAATTAGACTAGCAATTCTCCAAAAATGAACAAGCTTGAAGTTCTCAAGAAATAAAAAACTGCTTTTCATTGACTCGATTCCAATCAAATTAGACTAGCATTTTTCAAAAAGCAAACAAACCCGAGGTTATCATAAAATCAAGAGCCACATTCCATTAGCTCAATTTTAATCGAATTTGTCTGACCAAAAACGATCAATCCCAAAGTTATCATGAAATCGAAAGCCACTTTTCATTGGCTTGATTCCAATCGAATTAGATTAGTAATTAGCCGAAAACGATCAAACCCGAAGTTATCATGAAATCGAAAGCCACTTTTCATTGGCTTGATTCCAATCGAATTAGGCTAGCAATTTCTCAAAAATGATTAAACTCGAAGTTATCAAGAAATCGAAAGCTGCTTTTCATTGTCTCGATTCCAATCGAATTAGATTAGTAATTAGCCGAAAACGATCAAAGCCTATCAGGAAATAAAAAACCATTTTTCATTGGCTTGATTCCAATCTAATAAGACTAGCAATTCACCGAAAACGATCAAACCCGAAGTTATCATGAAATCAAAAACCACTTTTCATTGGTTCGATTCCAATCGAATTAGACTAGCAATTAGCCAAAAATGATCTAACTCTAAGTTATCATGAAATCAAAAACCATTTTTCATTGGCTCGATTCCAATCGAATAAGACTAGCAATTCACCGAAAACGATCAAACCCGAAGTTATCATGAAATCAAGAACCTTTTTTCATTGGCTCAATTCCAATCGAATTAGAATAGCAATTCGCCAAAAATGATCAAACCCGAAGTTTTCATGAAATCAAAAACCACTTTTCGTTGGCTCGATTCCAATCGAATTAGACTAGCAATTAGCCAAAAATGATCTAACTCTAAGTTATCATGAAATCAAAAACCCCTTTTCATTGGTTCGATTCCAATCGAATTAGACTAGCAATTAGCCAAAAATGATCTAACTCTAAGTTATCATGAAATCAAAAACCCCTTTTCATTGGTTCGATTCCAATCGAATTAGACTAGCAATTAGCCAAAAATGATCTAACTCTAAGTTATCATGAAATCAAAAACCACTTTTCATTAGCTAGATTCCAATCCAATTAGACTAGCATTTCGCCAAAAACAAACAAACCCGAAGTTATCATAAAATCTAAAATAACTTTTCATTGGCTCGATTCCAATCGAATTAGATGCGCAATTCGCCCAAAGCTATAAAACCCAAAGTTATCATAAAATCGAAAACCACTTTTCATTGGGTCGATTCCGATCGAATTAGACTAGCAATTCGTCGAAAATGATCGAACCTGTAGTTATCATGAAATCAAAAACCGCATTTCATTGGCTCGAATCCAATCGAATTCTACAAGCAATTTTTGAAAACGATCAATTCCGAAGTAATCATGAAATCAAAAACCACTTTTAATTGGCTCGATTCCAATCGAATTAGACTAGCAATTCTCCAAAAATGAACAAGCTTGAAGTTATCAAGAAATAAAAAACTGCTTTTCATTGGCTCGATTCCAATCAAATTAGACTAGCATTTTTCAAAAAGCAAACAAACCCGAGGTTATCATAAAATCAAGAGCCACATTCCATTAGCTCGATTTTAATCGAAGAACCACTTTTCATTGGCTCGATTCTAACCGAATTTGACAAGTAATTTTTCGAAAATGATCAATCCCAAAGTTATCATGAAATCGAAAGCCACTTTTCATTAGCTCGATTCTAATCGAATAAGACAAGCAATTGGTCGTAAACGAACAAACCCGAAGTTATCATGAAATCAAAAACCACTTTTCATTGGCTCGATTCAAATCCAATTGGACTAGCAATTCACCGAAAACGATAAAACCCGAAGTTATCATGAAATCAAAAACATCTATTCATTGGCTCGATTCCAAACGAATTAGACTAGCAATTCACCAGACACGAAGAAACCCGAAGTTATCATGAAATGAAAACCACTTTTCGTTGGCTCGCTTCCAATCGAATTAGACAAGCATTTCGCAAGAAACGAGCAAATTCGAAGTTTTCTTGAAATCAAAAACCACTTTTCATTAGTACGATTCCAATCGAATTCGACTAGCATTTCTCCAAAAATGAACAAATCCGAAGTTATCATGAAATCGAGAGCCACTTTTCGTTGGCTCGATTCCAATCTAATTAGACTAGCGATTCGCTAAAAACGAACAAGCCCGAAGTTATCATGAAATCAAAAACCACTTTTTATTGGCTCAATTCCAATCGAATTAGACTAGCAATTTATCGAAAATGATCAAACCCGAAGCTGTCTTGATATAAAAAACCACTTTCTATTGGCTCGATTCCAATCGAATTAGACTTGCAATTTACCAAAGACGAACAAAACCGTTGTTATCATGAAATCGAAACCCACTTTTCATTCGCTTGATTCGAACTGAATAAGGCTAGCAATGCGCCAAAAAAGAACAAACTCGAAGTTATCATGAAATCAAAACCCCTTTTCATTGGCTCGATTCCAATCGAATTAGACTAGCAATTCACCGAAAATGATAAAACCCGAAGTTACCTTGAAATCAAAAACCACATTTCATTGGCTCGATTACAATAGAATTGGACTAGAAATTCGTCAAAAACGAACAAACCTGTAGTTATCATGAAATCAAAAACCACTTTTTATTGACTCGATTCCAATCGAATTAGACTAGCAATTTGCCAAAGACGAACAAACCCGATGTTATCATGAAATCAAAAACCACTTTTCATTGGTTCGATTCCAATCGAATTAGACTAGCAATTTCCCAAAGACGACTAAACCTGATGTTATCATGAAAACGAAAGCCACTTTTCATTGGATCAATTCAAATCGAATTAGGCTAGCAATTCGCCAAAAACAAACAAACCCGAAGTCATCATGAAATCAAAACCACTTTTCGTTGGCTTGATTCCAATCGAATTAGACTAGCAATTCATCGAAAATGATCGAAATCGAAGTTATCATGAAATCGAAAACCACTTTTCATTGGCTCGATTCCAATCGAATTAGACTAGCAATTCT
>NW_019228716.1:0-3795 GCF_002742605.1 Olea europaea var. sylvestris
GTGTCAAATAACGTGTCAAAAATCAGTATACAAAGAGCAAAGTTCAATCGGTAAGGACCTTGCGACATGTACACTATTGTGTATGCTTTAGTTTACACTTTGTAACAGGACATTATCTTGTTGGACAGTTTAAATTTCAAACTGTTTTTCCATCCAATTGACACTTGACAACATTGCATGTGTCAAACAACGTGTGAAAAATCAGAGTACATATAGCAAAGTTCAATCGGTAAGGACCTTGCTACATTTACACTATGGTGTACATTTTAGTTTACTCTTTGCCATGTGACATTACCATGCTGGACAATTTTTATTTCAAATAGTTTTTCCCTCCAATTGACATTTGATAGCAATGCAAGGGTCAAACAATGTGTCAAAAATCAGTGTACTAATCGAAAAGTTTGATCGGTAAGGACCTTGCTACATGTACACTATGGTGTACACTTTAGTTTACACTTTTTCACGTGACATTACCCTGTTGGACCGTTTAAATTACAAATAGTTTTCCCATCCAGTTGACATTTGAAAACAATGCATGTGTCAAACAACGTGTCAAAAATTAGTGTAGAAATAGCAAAGTTTAATCGGTAAGGACCTTGCTACACGTACACTATGTTGTATACTTTAGTTTAGACTTTGCAACGTGACATTACTCTGTTGGACAGTTTAAATTTCAAGCAGTTCTTCAATCCAATTGACATTTGACAAAAACGCAAGTGTTAAACAATGTGTTAAAAATTAGTGTACAAATAGTAAAGTTCAATTTGCAAGGATCTTGCCACATGTAAACCATGGTGTACACTTTAGTTTACACTTTCCCACGTGACATTACCCGGTTGGACAGTTTAAATTTCAAACTATTTTCCCATCAAATTGACACTTGAAAACAATGTAAGTGTCAAACAACGTGTCAAAAATTAGTGTACAAATAGCAAAGTTCAATCGGTAAGGACCTTGTTACATGTACACTATGGTGTACAGTTTAGTTTACACTTAGCAACATCAGATTACCTTGTTGGAAAGTTTAAATTTCAAACATTCTTCCCATCCAATTGATACTTGACAACAATGCAATCAAACAACGTGTCAAAAATCAGTGCACAAATAGTAAAGTTCAATTGGTAAGAACCTTGTGACATGTACACTACGGTGTACACTTTAGTTTACACTCTACCACACGAATTACCCTGTTGGACAGTTTAAATTTCAAATAGTTTGCCCATCCAATTAACAATTGACAACAATGCAAATGTCAAACAACGTGTCAAAAATTAGTGTACAAATAGTAAAGTTGGTAAGGATCTTGCTACATGTAAACTATGGTGTACACTTTAGTTCACAACTTGCCACATGACGTTATCGTGTTGGACAGTTTAAATTTCAAATAGTTTACCCATCCAATTGACATTTGACAACAATGTAAGTGTCAAACAACTTGTCAAAAATCATTGTACAAATAGCAAAGTTCAATCGATAAGGAACTTGCTACATGTACACTATGGTATATACTTTAGTTTACACTTTGCAACATGACATTACCCTGTTGGATAGTTTAAATTTTAAATAGTTTTCACATCAAATTGACACTTGACAACAATTGAAGTGTAAAACAACGTGTCAAAAATTAGTGTACAAATAGGAAAGTTCAATCGATAAGGACCTTGCTACATGTACACTCTGGTATACACTTTAGGTTACACTTTGCAACATGACATTACCCTATTGGACAATTTCAATTTCAAATGGTTTTTCCATCCAATTGACACTTGACAACATTGCAAGTGTCAAACAACGTGTGAAAAATCAGAGTACATATAGCAAAGTTCAATCGGTAAGGACCTTGCTACATTTACACTATGGGGTATATTTTAGTTTACTGTTTGCCACATAACATTACCATGCTGGACAGTTTTTATTTAAAATATTTTTTCCCTCCAATTGACACTTGATAACAATGTAAGGGTCAAACAACGTGTCAAAAATCAGTGTACAAATAGAAAAGTTCGATCTGTAAGGACCTTGCTACACGTACACTATGGTGTACACTTTAGTTTACACTTTTCCACGTGACATTACCCTGTTGGACAGTTTAAATTTCAAACAATTTTTCCATCCAATTGATACTTTACAACAATGCAAGTGTCAAACAACGTGTCAAAAGCCAGTGTCCAAATAGGAAAGTTCAATCGATAAGGACCTTGCTATACATACACTATGTTGTACGCTTTAGTTTAGACTTTGCAACGTGACATTACTCTGTTGGATAGTTTAAATTTCAAGTAGTTTTTCCATCCAATTGACATTTGACAACAATGTAAGTATTAAACAACGTGTCAAAAATTAGTGTACACATAGCAAAGTTCAATCTGTAAGGATCTTGCTACATGTAAACTATGGTGTACACGTTAGTTTACACATTGCCACGTGACATTACACTGCTGGACAGTTTAAATTTCAAACTATTTTCTCATCCAATTGACACTTAACAACAATGTAAGCGTCAAACAACGTGTCAAAAATTAGTGTACAAATAGCAAAGTTTAATCGGTAAGGACCTTGCGACATGTACTCTATGGTGTACACTTTAGTTTACAATTTGCCACGTGACATTACCCATTTGGACAGTTTAAATTTCAAGCAGTTTTCCCATTTAATTGATGCTTGACAACAATGCAAGTGTCAACAACTTGTCAAAAATTAGTGCACAAATAGCAAAGTTCAATCGATAAGTAGCTTGCTACATGGACACTATGGTGTACACTTTAGTTTACAATTTGCCATGTGACATTACCTTTTTGGACATTTTAAATTTCAAATAGTTTTCCCATCAGTTGGACACTTGACGATAATGCAAGTGTCAAACAACGTGTCAAAAAACAGTGTACAAATGGCAAAGTTTAATCGGTAAGGACCTTGCTACATATACACTATGGTATACACTTTAGTTTACACTTTGCCACGTGACATCACCCTGTTGGAAAGTTTATATTTCAAACAAATTTTTCATCCAATTAACTTGACAACAATGCATGTGTCTAACAACGTGTCAAAAATATTACCGGTATGAACCTTGCTACATGTATACTATGGTGTACACTTTAGTTTACACTTTGCCACGTGATATTACCCAATTGGACAGTTTAAATTTCAAACAGTTTTCCCATCCAATTGATACTTGACAATAATGCAAGTGTTAAGTAATGTGTCAAAAAACAGTGTACAAGTAGCAAAGTTCAGTTGGTAAGAACCCTGCTACGTGTACACTATGGTGTACACTTTAGTTTACACTTTGCCACGTGACATTACCCAATTGGACAGTTTAAATTTCAAACAGTTTTCCCATCCAATTGATACTTGACAATAATGCAAGTGTCAAGTAATGTATCAAAAAATAGTGTACAAGTAGTAAAGTTCAATCGATAAGAACCCTGCTGCGTATACATTATGGTGTACACTTTAGTTTACACTTTCCCACGTGACATTACCCTATTGGGCAGTTTAAATTTCAAACAGTTTTCCCATCCAATTGACAATTGACAACAATACAAGTGTCAAACAACGTGTCAATAAATAGTGCACAAATAACAAAGTTCAATTGGTAAGAACCTTGCTACATGTACACTACGGTTTACACTTTAGTTTATACTTTGTCACGTGACATTACCCTATTGGACAGTTTATATTTCAAAAAGTTTTCCCATCCAATTAACACTTGACAACAATGCATGTGGCAAACAACGTGTCAAAAATCAGTGTACAAATGGCAAAGTTCAATTGGTAAGGGCCTTGCGACAT
>NW_019228717.1:0-3795 GCF_002742605.1 Olea europaea var. sylvestris
CCACGGACGATTTAAGATTCAATCATATGTATCTCACAATCAAAACTCCTTGTCATTAACAAATTACAAAAATTTGAATCTACGGACTCTATTATTTAATTCAATTGTCTATTAATTAAATAATAGTTCTACCATTAAATCGCATTAATTATATATTAAAAATATTTATGTCCAATGTTGATTGGACTTAGGGCATAACACGTACAAGCAGAACCTCTAAAACCATATTCAAAGTGCTTCATATTAAACAAGCTAAGCAGAACCTTCAAAACCATATTAAAAGTGCCATGAAGCACTTGTGCAAAAGTCTAATTAAAGAATTTAAATTAAGCGCTTATTGTGAGACAACTCAATTTCTTACCCTTTTAATTATTATGCTTTTTGTATTTGCATTACATATAGTTTATTAGGGTGTGTTAGTTTTAGGCACATTTCTATTTCAATAAGAGGGTCATCATATCTAGATTGAGCATATTAAAAGAAAATCGTATATTTGAGTGAAAAACAGTAGAAAGTATATGTGGCACATTTTTCAAAGTTCCAAGGTTATTAAGGAATTGGTTATCATACGCTATATTATTGCATTTAAATTGCTTTTGACTCTTATATTTGTCTTCTTTTATCTTTCAAAGGTACATAGACATCAAGCAGGAGACAGCTTAGTAAGGAATGGAATGAACTGATCCAACAAGCCACCTCAAATATCAGATAGAAAATTTGGGAAGTGCCTTTTTCCTTCTTTCCCGTCCTTTATGTGTTGGATTATATTTTAAGACATTGAGGACAATATCTACTTTAAACTTGAAGGTGGAAAAACATTGAATTTTTAGTTTTATTATTCTTGCAAGATCGTGTATTTCTACTTCTTTATTATATATATGAAAAATTGAAACAATTGCAAAATTTTTCAAAAAGATTTTCTTGTTTGTTGTGTGTTTGTATGAGTTAGGTAACCTTGCCGACAAATATATTTGAAATCTCATGTTAATTTATGAACTGTGGATGTATTACATGCTTAAATTAATAGATCTTTATCCATGTAGAAATTGACACTATTTGAGCACATGAATTAAGTTTAGCATTATAAAGTACTAGGTTGATTCATATACTTGATAGATTAAATAGTAGAACATAGATGCTAAATCTAAAAGTTACTTCAATATACGTCCTTCGACAAAATTTAGAATGATTTGGAGAAGATTTTACCGTTGTAGGGAGATATGGATACGAATAGGGATTCCATGTTTGTGTAAATTCTTGTGTGGATTGTCTAGAGCCAATATGATGAAAATTAAGTGAAAGTCTTAAGTTAAGGTCGATTTTTGAGAATTGATGTTTAATGAGGAGCATTGTACTAATAATGGCAAAAGGAAAAAAAATGAAAAAAAGAAAGAAAGAAAAGTTATCTAATTGTGAAACGTCTCTTCGTAGCCTTCATGATTCAAATAATTAAGCCTACAAGGGTATATAAAAATTTGGTACTCTATGATCATCAGATCTGGGAGTTATCGACTTAAAGATCTCTATAATAATCATTTAGAAGACTTAATGGAGAAAAGTTTGCACATTAGATAAGCAAAAAAGAATGATTATATATTTACTTACTACATGCCTTGACCAAGTCTCAAACACTTATTTGAGAAAATTAGAGCCTAATTGAGTCTTGAAGGTTTGAAACAACCAAAATTTGGAGAATACTTGTTGAAATATTGACTTGCAGTTAGTGAGATCCATCTAAACTAGAGAGGTTGAGAAGTTAGCATAAAGATTTAGCATTAGATCACACACTGGGAAACAGTAAAAAAGAATAAGTTTGGAAGTGTATGAATTTTATGAGTGATGAAAGTACAAATTTGACCATCGAGAGTTGGAAATTGAAACAACTTGTGCATTTATAGTGTTTTACTTAATTCTTCACATACACATCAATTTTGTATTGGAAAAATAGACATTCAATTTAGTAATGCAACATTGAAGCAATTTATAAATTTGATACAAAGATTCCAATTCTAAGACAAAATGACAGGTTATCTAAACAAAACCTTTTACATGTTTGTGTGTTCGTTAAGTTAGGTTATATTTTTATTTGAGGATAAATAAATGTTTAAATTTGGATGTGTTTGATAAGTGTATTTTGTACACTTATTTGGACCTAAAAATGTAGATATTTAATAATTATTTGAACAATTATAACCTAATTTATTATATACTTTGTTTATTAGGTAAAACTCGATGAATGGAGGTGGAATTAAAAGAAAGAAGCGGAAAGCCGATGAATGTGGACAATATCCAAAGCGAAAAGTTGACAAAAATGGACAAGATCCAAAGTTTGGGGATTGAAGTGTAAATACTCAAAAGTTGTGTTTAACCTCATGATGAAGATTCGAAAATATAATGGGTGATGCAAAGCAAAATTGCTGTGTAATAATTTTATCTCCATATTGTTATAATAAAACACGTTTCCTCTACTTAATTCTATTTGATTTCTTTACTTTAAATCTTATTTCATCTTTGTAATCTGGTTACATAATTCATATGTTATTAGTCTCAATCATAGCGTCGCCTTTGAGATCAACAACTTGGGCTTCCTAATGTAAACTCAAGATTAACCAAATAATTAGATGATGATGATGAGCTACTTGAACTATTTGACTTATCCTTTTTCGACATGGCGCATCCACCTTCGAAGGAAACAAAGAAAAGATTAAATTTTATGCCTTGGAAACATTTAGTATGTGATGATTGAAAATTTTGAGGCATTTTCTTCACTTGAGGGGCTCTAATCGAACAAATCTCGCAAGTGCACATGAAATCGTTGACAAGTAATACTTAATGAACAACGTTTATCATCCTAAGGAAAATTAAGTAAACTACTTATCTTGAATTAAAATAAATAAGGAGAATCAGCCTAGCATATTCATATGCAAATTAAACAAAAATAATTGAATTGACATCATTCGGAACCAAGAATAATAAAAGAAATTGGAAAAATCCACGTTTTCTCCTTAATCTTGAAATCAAGCCTTGATTCTTCAATTTTGTGTGTTAATTACCTTAATTCTTGTGTTAGACTTCTTTTTGCGCTCCAATGTACGTTCCTCGTCAATGGCTGTCTCAATTAGATTTAATAGGTGCAAGAAGTTCATCCCCAATTGAGTTTGAATTAGAAAAGGAATCAGTCAACTCGTCTAAAAAATTACCCCACGTGGGCATTGCCTATGGGCTTGTGTGCATTGGGTTTTGAGATAAGGCGCCTCATGCTCGAGCTATCTGTAGATTTTGGATTTGTACATTTTGGTCCCTGATTTTGATTTTTTGTTCAGCTTGAGTCCTTCATTGACATGATTTTGGTCCTTCATCTTCCAATTGCATCAATTGACTCCAACCATTCTCCAATCATCAATATTAGGTCCAAATCAAATATTGAAAGAGTGCGATTTAGTCAGCGAACTTTGGAAACCATTCGTTTTAGCCCATTTTTTTCTTCTTTTGTCTAATTCCGTTATTTTTCATCAAGTTCTATCTAACAATGAAATATATCCATAATTAAACCATAACTCATAGAAATCCATAATAATTTATCTCAATCCAGATAAGTATATAAAATACACTTATCAGGATCCACACATTCTTCGGTAGATGATGATGCCCATGAATCCTCGCTGCAATTGATAGTTCATAATGAGTAAATACAGATTGAAAGCTATTGACGTAAAGAAATTATATAAACTTGAGAGAGGGATGCAAAATCTAGAATCAAGCAGATGAAATAAACTAATGGAGAAACTTGACAAG
>NW_019228718.1:0-3793 GCF_002742605.1 Olea europaea var. sylvestris
TCTTACCGATTGAACTTTGCTATTTGTACATTGATTTTTGACACGTTGTTTGACACTTACATTGTTCTCAAGTGTAAACTAGATGGGAAAACTATTCGAAATTTAAAATGACCAACTGGGTAATGACACGTGGCAAAGTGTAGACTAAAGTGTACACCATAGTATACATGTAGCAAGTTCCTTACTGTTTGAACTTTGCTATTTGTGCACTGATTTTTGACTCATTTTTTGACACTTGATTTGTTGTCAAGTGTCAACTGGATGGAAAAACTATTTGAAATTTGAACTGTCCAATAGAGTAATGTCACGTGGTAAAGTGTAAACTAAAGTGTACACCATAGTGCACATGTAGCAAGGTTCTTACCGATTGAAAATTGCTATTTGTCCACTGATTTTTGACACGTTGTTTAACGCTTGCATTGTTGTCAAGTGTCATTTGGATGGGAAAAATATTTGAAATTTAAAATATCCAACTGGGTAATATCACGTGGCGAAGTGTAGACAAAAGTGTGTACACCACAGTGTATATGTAGCAAGGTTCTTACCGATTGAAATTTGCTAATTGTATACTGATTTTTGACACGTTGTTTGACACTTGCATTGTGCTCAAGTATCAATTGGATGGAAAATCTTTTTGAAATTGAAACTGTCCAATAGGATAATGTCATGTTGCAAAGTGTGAACCAAAGTGTACATGTAGCAAGGTCCTTAGCAATTGAATTTTGCTATTTGTACAATGATTTTTGACACGGTTTTTGATACTTGCATTGTTCTCAAGTGCCAATTGGATGGGAAAATTGTTTGAAATTTAAACTGTCCAGCGAGGTAATGTCACGTGGCAAAGTGTAAACTAAAATGTACACCATAGTGTACATGTAGCAAGGCTCTTATCGATTGAACTTTGTTATTTGCACACAGATTTTGACACGTTGTTTGGCACTTGCATTATTGTCAAGTGTCAAATGGATGGAAAAACTGTTTGAAATTTAAACTGTCCAACAGGGTAATGTCACGTGGCAAAGTGTAAACTAAAGTATACACCATAGTGTACATGTTGTATGGTTTATATTGATTGAACTTTGCTATTTGTAAAATGATTTTTGACACGTTGTTTGACACTTACATTGCTGTTAAGTGTCAATTGGTTGGAAAAATTGTATGAAATTTAAACTGTCCAATAGGGTAATGTCACGTGGCAAAGCGTAAACTAATGTGTACACCATAGTGTACATGTAGGATGGTCCTTATCGATTGAATTTTGCTATTTGTACACAGATTTTGGACAGGTTGTTCGACACTTACATTGTTGTCAAGTGTCAATTGAAAGGGAAAACTATTTGAAATTTAAACTGCCCAACAGGGTATTGTCACGTGGGAAAGTTTAAACAAAAGTGTGTACACCATAGTGTACATGTAGCAAGGTTCTTACCGATTGAACTTTGCTATTTGTACACTAATTTTTGATATGTTGTTTGGCACTTGCATTGTTGTCAAGTGTCAATTGGACGCAAAAACTATTTGAACTTTGCTATTTGTGCACCAATTTTTGACACATTGTTTAACACTTGTATTGTTGTCAAGTGTCAATTGGATGGGGAAAATGTTTGAAATTTAAACTGTCCAACAGGGTAATGACACGTGGCAAAGTGTAAAATAAAGTGTACACCATAGTGTACATGTTGCAAGGTTCTTACCGATTGGGCTTTGCTATTTGTACACTGATTTTTGACACGTTGACACTTGCATTATTTTTAAGTGCCAATTGGATGGGAAAACTGTTTGAAATTTAAACTATCCAACAGGGTAATGTCACGTGGCACAGTGTAAACTAAAGTGTACACCATAGTGTACATGTAGAAAGGTCCTTACCTAATGAGTTTTGCTTTTTGTACACTGATTTTTGACATTTTGTTTGACACTTGCATTGTTGTCAAGTATCAATTGGATGGGAAAATTATTTGAAATTTAAACTGTCCAACAAGGTAATATCACGTGGCATAGTATAGACTAAAGTGTGTACACCATAGTGTACATGTAGCAAAGTTCTTACCGATTGAATTTTGCTATTTGTACACTAATTTTTGGCACCTTGTTTGACATCTGCACTGTTCTCAAGTGTCAATTGGATGGAAAAACTATTTGAAATTTAAACTGTCCAACAGGGTAATGTCACGTGGCAAAGTGTGAACTAAAGTTTACATTGTAGTGTACACGTCGCAAGGTTCTTACCGATTGAACTTTGCTATTTGTATACTACTTTTTGACACGTTGTTTGACACTTGTTTTGTTGTCATGTGTCAATTAGATGGATAAATTGTCTGATACTTAAACTTTCCAACAGGGTAATGTCACGTGGTACAGTGTAAACTAAAGTGTACACGAAAGTGTACATGTTGCAGTGTCCTTACCGATTGAAGTTTACTATTTGTACACTGATTTTTGACACGTTGTTTGACACTTGCATTGTTGTCAGGTGTCAATTGGATGTGAAAACTTTTGAAATTTAAACTGTCCAACAGGGTAGTGTCACGTGGCAAAGTGTAGACTAAAGTGTGTACACCATAGTGTACATATAGCAAGGTTCTTATCGATTGAACTTTGTTATTTGTACACTGATTTTTGACAAGTTGTTTGATAATTGCATTGTTGTCAAGTGTCAATTGGATGGTAAAACTGTTTGAAATTTAATCTGTCCAATAGGGTAATGTCATGTGGTATAGTGTAAACTAAAGTGCACACCATAGTGTACATTTAGAAAGTTTCTTACCGATTGAACTTTGCTATTTGTACACTGATTTTTGACACATTGTTTGACACTTGCATTGTTTTCAAGTGTCATTTGGGTGTGAAAACTATTTGAAATTTATACTGTCTAACAGGGTAATGTCACGTGAAAAAGTGTAAACTAAAGTGTACTCCATAGTGTACATATAGCAAGGTCCTTACCGATTGAACATTGATATTTGTACACTGATTTTTGATACGTCGTTTGACACTTGAATTGTTGTCAAGTGTCAATTGGATAGGAAAACTGTTTGAAATTTAAACTATCCAACAGGGTAATATCACATGGCAAAGTGTAAACTAAAGTGTACACCATAGTGTACATGTAGCAAAGTTCTTACCGATTGAATTTTGCTACTTGTACACTGATTTTTGACATGTTGTTTGACACTTGCATTGTTGTCAAGTGTCAAATGGATGGAAAATCTGCTTGAAATTGAAATTGTCCAATAGGGTATTGCCACGTGGAAAAGTGTACACCATAGTGTAGATGTAGGAAGGTCCTTAATGATTTATCTTTTCTATTTGTACACTAATTTTTGACACGTTGTTTGACACTTGCATTGTTCTCATGTGTGATGTAGATGGAAAAACTGTTTGAAATTTAAACTGTCCAACGTGGTAATGTCACGTGGCAAAGTGTAAACTAAAGTGTACACCGTAGTATACATGTAGCAAGGTCCTTACAGATTAAATTTTGCTATTTGTACACTGATTTTTGACACATTGTTTGACACTTACAATGTTGTCTAGTGTCAATTAGATGGAAAAACTATTTAAAATTGAAAATGTCCAGCAGGGTAATGTCACATGGCAAAGTGTAGACTAAAGTGTGTACACCATAGTGTACATGTTGCAAGGTTCTTATCGATTGAACTTTGCTAATTGTACAATGATTTTTGACACTTTGTTTGATACTTGCATTGTTCTCAAATGTCAATTGGATGGAAAATCCATTTGAAATTGAAACTGTCCAATAGGGTAATGTCACGTTGCAATGTGTAAACGA
>NW_019228719.1:0-3792 GCF_002742605.1 Olea europaea var. sylvestris
ACGTGTCAAATTTGAGCCCATTACGACACAGTCGCGAAAAATGACGAAATTGCCCATGGCGCGATTTTTGTTTCCGATCAACCAGTCAAATTTAAGCCCATTCAAACTCCGTCGTGAAAAAAGACGAAATTTCCCCTGGCGCGATTTTTGTTCCTGATCAACCTGTCAAATTTGAGCCCATTCCGACACCGTCGCGAAAAATGACGAACTCGTCCCCGGATCGATTTCTGTTTCCGTTCAACCTGTCAAATTTGAGCCCATTCCGACTCCGTCGCGAAACATGACGAAATTGTCCTGGCCCGATTTTTGTTTCCGACCAACTTATCAAATTTGAGCCCATTCCGACACCGTCGCCGAAAATGACGAAATTGCCCCTGGCGCGATTTTTGTTCCCGATCAACCTTTCAAATTTGAGCTCATTTCGACTCCGTCGCGAAAAATGACGAAATTCCCCCAGGATCGGTTTTTGTTTTCGATCAATCTGTCAAATTTGAGGCAATTCCGACACCGACGCGAAAAATGACGAAATTGCCCCTGGTTTGATTTTTGTTCCCGATCAACCTGTCAAATTTGAGCCCATTCTGACTCCGTCGCGAAAAATTACGAAAATGCCTATTGCGCGGTTTTTGTTTCCGATCAACAGGTCAAATTTGAGCCCATTCCGACTCCGTCGCGAAAAATGACGAAATTGCCAATGGGCCTATTTTTGTTCCCTATCAACCTGTGAAATTTGTGCCCATTCCGATTGTTCGCGAAAAATGACGAAATCGCCCCATGCGAGATTTTTGTTCCCGGTCAACCTGTGAAATTTGAGCCCATTCCGACACCGTCGCGAAAAATGACGAAATTGCCCCTGGACCGATTTTTAATTCCGATCAACCTGTCAAATTTGAGCACATTCCGACTACGTGCGAAAAATTACGAAATTGCCTCTGGCGCGATTTTTGTTTCCGATCAACCTGTAAAATTTGGGCCCATTCCGACACCATCGCGAAAAATGACGAAATTGCCCCCTGGCGCGATTTTTGTTTCCGATCAACTTATCAAATTTGAGCCCTTTCCGACACCGTCGCGAAAAATGACGAAATTGCCCCAGGCGCGATTTTTGTTCGCGATCAACCTGTCAAATTTGAGGCCATTCCGAATCCGTAGTGAAAAATGACAAAATTGCCCCTGGCGCGATTTTTGATCCCGATCAACCTGTCAAATTTGAGCCCATTCCGACTCCGTTGTGAAAAATGACGAAATTGCCCCGGCGCGATTTTTATTTCCGATCAACCGGTCAAATTTTAGCTCATTCCAACACCGTCGCGAAAAATGACGAAATTGCCCCCGTATAAATTTTTGTTTCCGATCAACCTATCAAATTTGAGCCCATTCCGACAGCGTCGCGAAAAATGGCGAAATTGCCCTTGGCGCGAATTTTGTTCCCGATCAACCTGTCCAATTTGATCCCAATCCGACACCGTCGCGAAAAATGACGAAATTCCCTCAGGCGCGATTTTTGTTTCCTATCAACCTGTCAAATTTGAGCCCATTCCGACCCGGTCGTGAAAAATGACGAAATTGCCCCCGTCGAGATTTTTGTTCACGGTCAACCTCTCAAATTTGAGCCCATTCCGACACCGTCGCGAAAAATGACGAAATTGCCCTTGGCATGATTTTTGTTCCCGATCAACCTGTCCAATTTGAGCCCATTCCGACTCCGTCGCGAAAAATGATGCAATTGCATCTGGCTCGATTTTTGTTTCCGATCAACCTGTCAAATTTGGGCTCATTCCGACACCATCGCGAAAAATGACGAAATTGCCCCCTGGCGCGATTTTTGTTTCCGATCAACTTATCAAATTTGAGCCCTTTCCGACACCGTCGCGAAAAATGACGGAATTGCCCCAGGCGCGATTTTTGTTCGCGATCAACCTGTCAAATTTGAGCCCATTCCGAATCCGTAGTGAAAAATGACAAAATTGCCCCTGGTGCGATTTTTGATCCCGATCAACCTGTCAAATTTGAGCCCATTCCGACTCCGTTGTGAAAAATGACGAAATTGCCCCGGCGCGATTTTTATTTCCGATCAACCGGTCAAATTTTAGCTCATTCCAACATCGTCGCGAAAAATGACGAAATTGCCCCCGGATAAATTTTTGTTTCCGATCAACCTATCAAATTTGAGCCCATTCCGACAGCGTCGCGAAAAATGGCGAAATTGCCCTTGGCGCGAATTTTGTTCCCGATCAACCTGTCCAATTTGATCCCAATCCGACACCGTCGCGAAAAATGACAAAATTCCCTCAGGCGCGATTTTTGTTTCCTATCAACCTGTCAAATTTGAGCCCATTCCGACTCCGTTGGGGAAAATGACGAAATTGCTCCCGACGCAATATTTGTTTACGATCAACCTGTCAAATTTGAGCCCAATAAAATTCCCTCAGGCGCGATTTTTGTTTCCTATCAACCTGTCAAATTTGAGCCCATTCCGACTCCATCGCGAAAAATGACGAAATTGCCCGTGGGCTGATTTTTGTTCCCTATCAACCTCTCAAATTTGTGCCCATTCCGACTCGGTCGCGAAAAATGACGAAATTGCCCATGGCGCGATTTTTGTTTCCGATCAACCTGTCAAATTTGAGTCCATTCCGACTCCGTCGCGAAAAATGATGCAATTGCATCTGGCTCGATTTTTGTTTCCGATCAACCTGTCAAATTTGGGCTCATTCCGACACCATCGCGAAAAATGACGAAATTGCCCATTGGGCGATTTTTTTTCCGATCAACTTATCGAATTTGAGCTCATTCCGACACCGTAGCGCAAAATGACGAAATTGCCCCTAGCGCGATTTTTGTTCCCGATCAACCTGTCAAATTTGAGCTCACTTCGACTCCGTCGCGAAAAATGACGAAATTCCCCCGGATCGATATTTGTTTCCTATCAATCTGTCAAATTTGAG
Source organism: Olea europaea var. sylvestris (assembly GCF_002742605.1). NCBI lineage: Eukaryota > Viridiplantae > Streptophyta > Magnoliopsida > Lamiales > Oleaceae > Olea > Olea europaea. The sequence continues at coordinate 2,949 of NW_019228719.1, forward strand.
CGAATTCCGACACCGTTGCGAAAAATGACGAAATTGCCTCAGGCGCGATTTTTGTTCCCGATCAACCTGTCAAATTTGAGCCCATTCCGACTCCGTTGGGGAAAATGACGAAATTGCTCCCGACGCAATTTTTGTTTACGATCAACCTGTCAAATTTGAGCCCAATCCGACACCGTCTTGCGCAATTTTTATTTCCGATCAACTTATCAAATTTGAGCCCATTCCGACACCGTCGCGAAAAATGACGAAATTGCCTCTTACGCGGTTTTTGTTTCCGATCAACCGGTCAAATTTGAGCCCATTCCGACTCCGTCGCGAAAAATGACGAAATTGCCCGTGGGCCGATTTTTGTTCCCTATCAACCTACCAAATTTGTGCTCATTCCGACTCGGTCGCGAAAAATGACGAAATTGCCCCTGGCGCGATATTTGTTTCCGATCAACCTGTCAAATTTGAGCCCATTCCGACTCCGTCGCGAAAAAGGACGAAATTCTCCCCGGATCGATTTTTGTTTCCGAACAACCTGTCAAATTTGAGCCCATTCGGACTCATTCGTAAAAATGACGAAATTGCTCTTGGCGCGATTTTTGTTTCCGATCAACCTGTCAAATTTGAGCCCATTCCGACTCCGTCGCGAAAAATGACGAAATCGCCCCCCTGCGAGATTTTTGTTCCCGATCAACCTGTCAAATTTGAGCCCATTCCGACTCCATCGCGAAAAATGATGAAATTGCCCCTGGCATGATTTTTATTCCCGATCAACCTGTCAAATTTGAGCCCATTCCGATTCCGTTGTGCAAAATGACGAAATTGCTCCCGGGGCGATTTTTGTTTACGCTCAACC
>NW_019228720.1:0-3792 GCF_002742605.1 Olea europaea var. sylvestris
CCGGCGCGATTTTTGTTTCCGATCAACCTGTCAAATTTTAACCAATTCCGACACAGTTGCGAAAAATTACGAAATTCACCCGGCGCGATTTTTGTTCCCGATCAGCTGTCAAATTTGAGCCCATTCCGACACGGTCAAGAAAAATGACAAAATTGCCCACGGCGCGATTTTTACTTCCCATCAACCTGTCAAATTTGAGCCCATTCCGACACAGTCACGAAAAATGACGAAATTGCCCCCGAAGCGATTTTTGTTCCCGACCAACCTATCAAATTTTAGCCCATTCCGACACAATCGCGAAAAATGACGAAATTGCCCCTGGTGCGATTTTTATTTCCGATCAACCTATCAAATTTTAGCCAATTTCAACACAGTTGCGAAAAATGACGAAATTACCCCCGGCGCGATTTTTGTTCCCGATCAACCTGTCAAATTTGAGCCCATTCCGGCAGAGTCGCGAAAAATGACGAAATTGTCCCCGGCACGATTTTTGTTTCCGATCAACCTGTCAAATTTTAACCAATTCCGACACAGTTGCGAAAAATGACGAAATTCACCCGGCGCGATTTTTGTTCCCGATCAACTGTCAAATTTGAGCCCATTCCGACACGGTCAAGAAAAATCACGAAATTGCCCCCAGTGCGATTTTTGCTCCCCATCAACCTGTCAAATTTGAGCCCATTCCGACACAGTCTCGAAAAATGATGAAATTGCTCCCGGCGCGATTTTTGTTTCCGATCAACTAGTCAAATTTTAGCCCATTCCGACATCGTCGAGAGAAATGACGAAATTGCCCCCGGCGCGGTTTTTGTTTTCGATCATCCAGTCAAATTTTAGCCCATTCCGACACCGTCGCGAAAAATTACAAAATTGCCCCCGGTGCGATTTTTGTTTTCGATTAACTGTCAAATTTTAGCCAATTCCGACACAGTTGCGAAAAATGATGAAATTATCCCCGCCGCGATTTTTGTTCACGACCAACTTGTCAAATTTTAGCCCATTCTGACACAATCGCTAAAAATGACGAAATTGCCCCCGGTGTGATTTTTATTTCCGATCAACCTATTAAATTTTAGCCAATTCCAAAACAGTAGCGAAAAATGACGAAATTACCCCCGGCGTGGTTTTTGTTCCCGATCAACCTGTCAAATTTGAGCCCATTCCGACACAGTCGCGAAAAATGACGAAATTGCACCCCGCGCGATTTTTGTTTTCGATCAACCAGTCAAATTTTTGCCCATTCCGACACAGTCGCGAAAAATGATTAAATTGCCACCGGCGAGGTTTTTATTTCCAATCAACCTGCCAAATTTTAGCCCACTCCGACACCGTTGAGAAAAATGACGAAATTGCCCCCTACGCGGTTTTTGTTTCCGATCATCCTGTCAAAGTTTAGCCCATTCCGACACCGTCGCGAAAAATGACGAAATTGCCCCCGGCGCGATTTTTGTTTCCGATCAACCAGTCAAATTTTCGCCCATTCCGACACGGTCGTGAAAAATGATTAAATTGCCATCGGAGTGATTTTTATTTTCGACCAACCTGCCAAATTTAAGCCCACTCCGACACAGTCGAGAAAAATGGCGAAATTGCCCACGGCTTGGTTTTTGTTTCCGATCGACCAGTCAAATTTTAGCCCATTCCGACACCGTCGCGAAAAATGACGAAATTGCCCCCGGCGCGATTTTTGTTTCCGATCAACCTGTCAAATTTTAACCAATTCCGACACAGTTGCGAAAAATGACGAAATTCACCCAGCGCGATTTTTGTTCCCGATCAGCTGTCAAATTTGCGCCCATTCCGACAAGGTCGCAAAAAATGACGAGATTGCCCACGTGGTGATTTTTGTTTCCGATAAACCTGTCAAATTTTTGCCCATTCCGACACAGTCGCGAAAAATGATGAAATTTCCCTCGGCGCGGTTTTTGTTTCCCATCAACCAGTCAAATTTTAGCCTATTTCGACATCGTCGCGAAAAATGACAAAATTGCCCCCGACTCAATTTTTGTTTCCGATCAACCTATAAAATTTTAATCAATTCCGACACAGTTACGAAAAATCACGAAATTACCCCGGGCGCGGTTTTTGTTCCCGATCAACCTGTCAAATTTGAGCCCATTCCGACACAGTTGAGAAAAATTAGGAAATAGCCCTCGGCGCGATTTTTGTTTCCGATCATCCCGTCAAATTTTAGCCCATTCTGACAAAGTCGCGAAAAATGATTAAATTGCCCCCGGCAAGATTTTTGTTTCCAATCAACCTGTCAAATTTCATCCCATTCCGACACAGTCGGAAAATTGACGAAATTGCCCCCAGCGCGATTTTTGCTTCCGATCAACCTGTCAAATTGTAGCCCATTCCGACACAGTCACGAAAAATGACGAAATTGCCCCCGGCGTGATTTTTGTTTCCGATCAACCAGTCAAATTTTCGCCCATTTCGACGCAGTCGCAAAAAATGATTAAATTGCCACCGGCGCGATTTTTATTTTCGATCAACCTGCCAAATTTAAGCCCACTCCGGTACAGTCGAGAAAAATGACGAAATTGCCGACGGCGCGATTTTTGTTTCCGATCAACCAGTCAAATTTTAGCCCATTCCGACATAGTCGTGAATAATTACAAAATTGCCCCCGGCGCGATTTCTGTTTCCGATCAACCTATCAAATTTTAGTCAATTCCAACACAGTTGCGAAAAATGACGAAATTACCCCTGGTGCGATTTTTGTTCCCGATTAACCTGTGAAATTTGAGCCCATTCCGCCACAGTCACGGAAAATGACGAAATTGCCCCCGGCGCGATTTTTGTTTCCGATCAACCAGTCAAATTTTTTTCCATTCCGACGCAGTCGCGAAAAATGATTAAATTGCCCCCGACGTGATTTTTATTTTCGATCAACCTGCCAAATTTAAGCCCACTCCACAAAGTCGAGAAAAATGACGAAATTGCCCCTGGCACGATTTTTTTTCCGATCATCCAGTCGAATTCAGCCCATTCCGACACCGTCGCGAAAAATTACGAAATTGCCCCCGGCACGATTTTTGTTTCCGATCAACCTTTCAAATTTTAGCCAATTCCAACACAGTTGCAAAAAATGACGAAATTACCACCGGCGCAATTTTTGTTCCCGATCAACCTGTCAAATTTTAGCCCATTCCGGCACAATCGCGAAAAGTGACGAAATTACCCCCGGCTCGATTTTTCTTTCCGATCAACCTATCAAATTTTGGCCCATTTCGACACAGTCGCTAAAGATGACGAAATTACCCCTGGCGCGATTTTTATTTCCGATCAACCAGTCAAATTTTAGCCCATTCCGACACAGTCAAGAAAAATGACGAAATTGCCCCCAGCGCAATTTTGTTTCCAATCAACCTAACAAATTTTAGCAAATTCTGACGCAGTTGCGAAAAATGACGAAATTACCCTCGGCGTGGTTTTTGTTCCCGATCAACCTGTCAAATTTGAGCCCATTCCGACCCAGTCGTGAAAAATGACGAAATTACCCCCAGCGCGATTTTTGTTTCCGATCAACCTGTCAAATTTTAGCCCATTCCGACACAGTCGCGAAAAATGACGAAATTGCCCCCGGCACGATTTTTATTTCCGATCAACCTGCCAAATTTAAGCCCATTCCACAAAGTGGAGAAAAATGACGAAATTGCCCCCGGCACGATTTTTTTTTTGATCATCCAGTCAAAGTTTAGCCCATTCCGACACCGTCGCAAAAAATTACGAAATTGCCCCGGCACGATTTTTGTTTCCAATCAACCTTTCAAATTTAAGCCAATT
>NW_019228721.1:0-3792 GCF_002742605.1 Olea europaea var. sylvestris
GTGTGGCCGCATGGTGTAATTCCATGCGGCTGCATGGTTCAATAAAAAATGCGATATTTGTTTTCAGTATGCCATTATGAGGCTGCATGATGTTTTGTTTTCAACTTCCGGTTTCGTCGTTTGATAACAAATTGATCCAAGTTGATTAGGCCTTCGACCCGAACATGAAAGTTGCTCCATTTTGAGTCCCGAACATGGTTCCATCAATGGTTTCTTGAACGAGCAATCCTGATGCAAACCCCGTAGCAATGGAAACTATGAAATCCACAATGAGATTGATGCGGAACCCAAGAAATCCAATACTAGCCCGATTTTGGATCTTGGACCCCAAAAATTGAACCAATAAACCCTAGATTAGCGAAGAACCTAAAACCCCTTGATTAGAATTAAAAGAACCCACAATCCGATTGATTAGAATGCCACAAGAAGTTAAATCTTGATAAGTTCCAAGATTGTTCAAGAAGAACAATAAATTGAAAGAATAAATTTCTCTCTCTATAATATTAATTCAAGCAAAAGAAGAAAGTTGTTACAATCAAAAGTAATCTCCTATTTATACTAATGAATAAAAACGTCCAAAACCATCATATTATGGTAATAATTTGATTTCATAAGAATTCTACCAAAAATAGGAAATTCGGCCAAAATTAGAAAATTCGCCAATTTTTTTGGCTCGTGCGGCCGCATGGTGTAAATCCATGCGGTCGCATGGTTTAAAAAAAACAATTTTTATTTTTGGTATGCATGTGTGCAGCCACATGGAGTTTTGCCTGGGCGGCCGCATGGACTTGTTTTCAGTCTCCGCTTTTATCGCTTGATAACAAATTGATCCAAGTTGATTCGGCCTTCGACTCGAACATGAAAGTTGCTCCATTTTGAGTCCCGAACATGGTTCCATCAATGGTTTCTTGAATGAGCAATCCCATCACTTGTTTCACCTGCTTTGCCCTTGATCGCGTCATTGGTCTGACATCGACTATCAACGGATCACGTCTCGAACTTGCCTTCATCAGGTTCGACTCCAGGATCATATCAAATCCCATCGCTTGTTTCACTTGCTTTACCCTTGATCGCGTCATTGGTCCGCCATCGACTATCAACAGGTCTAGTCTCGCACTTACCTTCATCGGGCTCGACTCCTAGATCATATCATCCCCTCCCTCTTCAAAAGGATTCATCCTCGAATCTGAACCTGCATCAAACAGAGAGAGGTCAGATACATTAAAAATAGCCGAAACATTGTACTCACCTGGTAAATCCACTTTGTATGCATTGTTATTGATCTTCTCAATGATTTGAAGTGGTCCATCGCCTCATGGTTACAATTTTGACTTCCTCTGTTCTGGAAAATGCTCTTTTCTAAAATGCACCCAGACCCAATCTCCAGGCTCAAATGTGACGCGTCTTCTTCCTTTATTTGCTTTTGATGCAATCAGCTTTCCTTTCTCTTCGATCTGCATCCTGACCTTTTCATGGAGTGTTTTCACCATCTTGACTTTTCATTTCCCATCCAAGCTACCTCGTTCATGCATAGGCAAAAGCATTAAATCCATAGGTATTAGTGGATTAAAACCATAAACAATTTCAAAAGGAGAAAATGAAGTAGTAGAATGTGTAGCTCGATTATATGCAAACTCTATAAACGGTAAACACTCTTCCCATGATTTCAGATTTTTATTGATCACTGTCTTAAGTAGTTGAGTCATAGTTCGGTTAACTACCTCAGTTTGTCCATCTGTTTGTGGGTGACAAGTTGTAGAAAATAATAACTTAGTTCCTAACTTACTCCACAGAACATGCCAAAAATGACTCAAAAACTTCATGTCCCTATCAGACACTATACTTTTAGGTACTCCATGTAAATATACTATTTTCCTAAAGAATAAGTTTGCAATATTAGTAGCATCATCAGTTTTATGACATGGTATGAAGTGCGCCATCTTACTAAACCTATCGACCACTACAAATATTGAATCCCAACCCCTTTTTGTCCTAGGCAAACCTAACACAAAGTCCATAGATATGTCTACCCAAGGTTCACTAGGTATAGGCAAAGGAGTATACAAACCATGGGGTTGAACTTTAGACTTAGCCTTTTTACAAATTATGCACTTTCCACATATTTGTTCTACGTCATGTCGCATTTTAGGCCAATAAAAATGTTCTCCTAACATGTCGAAGTCTTTTGAACCCCGAAGTGTCCCATTAAACCACCCCATGTGCTTCCCTTACCAATAATTTACGCAAAGAACAATTAGGAATGCACAACTTATCTTCTCTAAACAAATATCCTTCATGCCTATAGAATTTATCAAATGCACCTTTGTCACATGAAGCATAAATACTAGAAAAATCACAATCAGATTCATACATGCCCTTAATATATTCGAAACCAAGTAATTTAGTACTTAATGAATTTAAAAGCACGTACCTTCGAGACAACGCATCAGTAACTATATTTTCGTTATCTTGTTTGTACTTGATGACGTAGGGAAATGTCTCGATAAACTCCACCCATCTCGCATGTCTTTTCTTCAACTTACCTTGACCTCGCAAATGTTTTAAAGATTCATGATCGGTGTGTATCATGAATTCCTTCGGCCATAAGTAGTGCTGCCAAGTCTCCAATGCTCGAACAAGTGAATATAGCTCCTTGTCATATGTCGAATAATTCAATGCTGCCCCACTCAACTTTTCACTAAAGTAAGCAATAGGTCTCCTTTCCTGCATTAACACTGCTCCTATACCTATTCCTGATGCATCACACTCAACCTCGAATGTTTTATCAAAATTTGGTAATGCCAAAATAGGTGCTTTACATAGCTTATCCTTAATGGTGTTAAATGCAATTTCTTGAGATTCTCCCCAATGAAATCCTGCACTCTTCTTTACTATTTCAGTCAACGGTGTGGTGATGGTGCTAAAATCTCTTACAAATCGCCTATAAAAACTAGTCAATCCATGAAAACTCCTAACTTCAGTTATAGTCTTAGGTGTTGGCCATTCCTTTATAGCTTTTATCTTTTCTTCATTGACTTCCACCCCATTAACACTAACCACAAATCCTAGGAAAACAACTCTATCCTTGCAAAATGTGCACTTTTTGAAATTAGCATATAGTTGTTCCTTTCGCAACAGAACAAGCACACAATTTAAATGTTCTAAATGCTCATCTAAGTTTTTGCTATAGATTAAGATGTCATCAAAATAAACTACAACAAATTTCCCAATAAAAGCACACAAAACATGGTTCATTAAGTGCATAAAAGCACTTGGTGCATTAGTGAGTCCAAACGGGATAACTACCCATTCATACAATCCATACTTAGTCTTAAACACCGTTTTCCATTCATCACCCTCCCGCGTGCGAATTTGATGATACCTACTCTTAAGATCAATCTTACTAAAAATGCAAGCACCATACAACTCATCAAGCATATCATCTAGCCTAGGTATTGGGTGACGATACTTTATCATGATATTGTTGATAGCTCGGCAATCCACGCACATTCTCCAAGTTTCATCCTTCTTATGCACCAGGAAAATAGGTACAGCACATGGACTCATGCTCTTCCTGACATAACCTTTGCTCATCAACTCCTCCACTTGCTTTTGAAGCTCCTTCATCTCCTTGGGATTGCTTCGGTAAGCTGGTCGATTCGGTATGACAGCTCTGGGTACAAAGTCAATCTGGTGTTCGATGCCTCTGATTGGTGGCAATCCACTTGGCATCTCCTCAGGAAACACATTGTCGAACTCCTACAATAAAGACTTAACCAAACTAGGGAGGGA
>NW_019228722.1:0-3792 GCF_002742605.1 Olea europaea var. sylvestris
CGTCACGATGTAGTGGTGAGTTCAATCCAAAACGGTCGCTGCATTTGCAAAAAGTACTTATGGGCCTAAAATGGACACCGTGTACAAAAGTTACGCACAATTCTTCGTCCGTGGACACTCCAAGCGTACGAAATATGCAACTGCTCATTCTTTTGAAAAATGGCCAAAATCCCTCGTACGTCACAATGAAGTGGTGAGTTCAATCTAAAACGGTCTCTACATTTCCAAAAAGTACTTATGGGCCCAAAACGGACACCGTGTGCAAAAGTTACGCTCAATTCTTCGTACGCCGACACTCCAAGCGTTCCAAATATGTAAGTGCTCATTCTTTCAAAAAATTGCCGAAATCTTTTGTACGCCACGATGAAGTCATGACTTCAATCCAAAGCGGTCGCTACATTTCTGAAAAGTACATATGGGCCCAAAATGGACGCCGTTTGCAAACGTTACGCACAATTCTTCGAACGCCGACAATCCGGGCATTCCAAATTTGAAAGGGCTCATTCTTTTGAAAAATGGCCGAAGTCCCTCGTACGTCACGATGAAGTCATGAGTTCAATCCAAAACGGTCGCTACATTTCCAAAAAGTACTTATGGGCCCAAAACGGACACCGTGTGCAAAAGTTACGCTCAATTCTTCGTCCGCCGACTCTCCAAGCGTTCCAAATATTCAAGTGCTAACTCTTTCGAAAAATGGCCGAAATCCCTCATACGTCACGACAAAGTAGTGAGTTCAATCCAAAATGGTCGTTACATTTCCAAAAGTACTTATGGGCCCAAAACGGACACCGTGTGCAAAAGTTACGCTCAATTCTTCGTACACCGACTCTTCAAGCGTACCAAATATGCAAGTGCTCATTCTTTCTAAAAAGGGCTGAAATCACTGATACGTCACAATGAAGTCGTGAGTTAAATCCAAAATGGTCGCTACATTTCCAAAAAGTACTTATGGGCCCAAAACGGACACCGTGTGCAAAAGTTATGTTCAATTCTTCATCCGTCGACACTCCAAGCGTTCCAAATATGCAAGTGCTCATTCTTTCGAAAAATTGCCAAAATCTCTCGTACGCCACGATGAAGTGATGACTTCAATCCAAAGCGGTCGCTACATTTCTGAAAAGTACTTATGGGCCCAAAATGGAAGCCGTTTGCAAAAGTTACGCACAATTCTTCCAACGCCGACAATCCGAGCATTCCAAATTTCAAAGTGCTCATTCTTTCGAAAAATGGCGGAAATCCCTCGTACGTCATGACGAAGTGGTGAGTTCAATCCAAAATGGTCGTTACATTTCCAAAAAGTACTTATGGGCCCAAAATGAACACCGTTTGCAAAAGTCACGCACAATTCTTCGAACGCCGACAATCCGAGCATTCCAAATATGCAAGAGCTCATTCTTTCGAAAAATGGCGGAAATCCCTCGTACGTCATGACGAAGTGGTGAGTTCAATCCAAAATGGCCGTTACATTTCCAAAAAGTACTTATGGGCCCAAAATGAACACCGTTTGCAAAAGTCACGCACAATTCTTCGAACGCCGACAATCCGAGCATTCCAAATATGCAAGAGCTCATTCTTTCGAAAAATGGCCGAAATCCCTCATACGTCACGATGTAGTGGTGAGTTCAATCCAAAACGGTCGCTGCATTTGCAAAAAGTACTATGGGCCTAAAATGGACACCGTGTGCAAAAGTTACACACAATTCTTCGTCCGTGGACACTCCAAGCGTACGAAATATGCAATTGCTCATTCTTTCGAAAAATGGCCAAAATCCCTCGTACGTCACGATGAAGTGGTGAGTTCAATCTAAAACGGTCGCTACATTTCCAAAAAGTACTTATGGGCCCAAAACGGACACCGTGTGCAAAAGTTACGCTCAATTCTTCGTACGCCGACACTCCAAGCGTTCCAAATATGCAAGTGCTCATTCTTTCAAAAAATGGCCGAAATCTCTTGTACGCCACGATGATGTCATGACTTCAATCCAAAGCGGTCGGTACATTTCTGAAAAGTACATATGGGCCCAAAATGGACGCCGTTTGCAAACGTTACGCACAATTCTTCGAACGCCGACAATCCGAGCATTCCAAATTTGAAAGGGCTCATTCTTTCGAAAAATGGCCAAAAGTACTCATACGTCATGACGAAGTGGTGAGTTCAATCCAAAACGGTCGCTACATTTCCAAAAAGTACTTATGGGCCCAAAACGGACACCGTGTGCATAAGTTACGCTAAATTCTTTGAATGCCGACAATCCAAGCGCCCCAAATATGCAAGTGCTCAATCTTTCGAAAAATGGGCAAAATCCCTCATACGTCACGACAAAGTGGTCAGTTCAATCCAAAACGGTCGCTACATTTCTGAAAAGTACCTATGGTCCCAAAACGGATGCCGTTTTAAAAATTTACGCTCGATTCTTCGAACGTGGACAATCCAAGCGCTCCAAATATGCAAGTGCTCATTCTTTCGAAAAATAGCCAAAATCACTCTTACATCACGACGAAGTACTGAGTTCAATAAAAGATGGTCGCTACATTTCCAAAAAGCTCTTATGGGCCCAAAACGGACACCGTGTGCATAAGTTACGCTAAATTCTTTGTCTGTCGACTCTCCAAGCGTTATAAATATGCAAGTGCTCATTCTTTCGAAAAATAGCCAAAATCACTCTTACATCACGACGAAGTACTGAGTTCAATAAAAGATGGTCGCTACATTTCCAAAAAGTACTTAAGGGCCCAAAACGGACACCGTGTGCATAAGTTACGCTAAATTCTTTGTCTGTCGACTCTCCAAGCGTTATAAATATGCAAGTGCTCATTCGTTCGAAAAATGGCCAAAATCCCTCGTATGTCACGACGAAGTGGTGAGTTCAATAAAAAATGATCGCTACATTACCGAGAGGTACTTATGGGCCCAAAACGGACACCGTATGCAAAAGTTACGCTCAACTCTTCGTACGCCGACTCTCCAAGCGTTCCAAATATGCAAGTGCTCATTCTTTTGAAAAATGGCCAAAATATCTCGTACACCATGATGATGTCATGACTTCAATCCAAAATGGTCGCTACATTTTCGAAAAGTACTTATACGCCCAAAATGGACGCCGTTTGTAAAAGTTACGTACAACTCTTCGAACGCAGACAATCCGAGCATTCCAAATTTGAAATTGCTCATTCTTTCGAAAAATGGCTGAAATATCTCGTGTGTCACGACGAAGTGGTGAGTTCAATCCAAAACGGTTGCTTCATTTCCAAAAAGTACTTATGGGCCCAAAACGGACACCGGTGCAAATGTTACGCTCAATTCTTCGATCGTCGACCCTCCAAGCGTTCGAAATATGCAAGTGCTCATTCTTTTGAAAAATAGGCAAAATCACTTGTAGGTCACAACATTGTGAGTTCAATCCAAAACGGTCCCTACATTTCAAAAAAGTACTTATTGGCCCAAAACGGACACCGTGTGCAAAAGTTACAATCCATTTTTCGTACCCCGACTCTCCAAGCGTTCCAAATATGCAAGTGCTCATTCTTTCAAAAAAGTGGCCGAAATCCCTCTTACATCACGACGTAGTGGTGAGTTCAGTACAAAACGGTCGCCGCATTTGCAAAAAATACTTATGGGCCTAAAATGGACACCTTGTGTAAAAGTTACGCACAATTCTTCGTCCGTGGACACTCCAAGCGTACGAAATATGCAAGTGCTCATTCTTTTGAAAAATGGCCAAAATCCCTCGTACGTCATGATGAAGTGGTGAGTTCAATCTAAAACGGTCGCTACATTTCCAAAAAGTACTT
>NW_019228723.1:0-3790 GCF_002742605.1 Olea europaea var. sylvestris
GGAACGCTTGGATAGACGGCGTACGAAGAATTGAGCGTAACTTTTGCGCACGGGGTCCGTTTTGGGCCCATAAGTACTTTTTGGAAATGTAACGACCGTTTTGGATTGAACTCACCACTTCGTCATGACTTTCGAGGGATTTCGGCCATTTCTCGAAAGAATGAGCCCTTCCATTTCTAGAAAGCTTGGATAGTCGGCGTACGAAGAATTGAACGTAACTTTTGCACAGGGTGTTCGTTCTTGGCCCATAAGTACTTTTTGGAAATGTAGCGACCGTTTTGGATTGAACTCATCACTTCGTCATGACTTTCGAGGGATTTCGGCCATTTCTCGAAAGAATGAGCCCTTCCATTTCTAGAAAGCTTGGATAGTCGGCGTATGAAGAATTGAGCGTAACTTTTGCGCACGGGGGCCGTTTTGGGCCCATAAGTACTTTTTGGACATGTAGCGACCGTTTTGGATTGAACTCACCACTTCGTCGTGACGTTCGAGGGATTTCGGCCATTTTTCGAAAGAATGAGCACTTGCATTTCTAGAAAGCTTGGATAGTCGGCGTATGAAGAATTGAGCGTAACTTTTGCGCACGGTGTCTGTTTTGGGCCCATAAGTACTTTTTGGAAATGTAGCGAACGTTTTGGATTGAACTCACGACTTCGTCGTGATGCTGGAGGGATTTTGGCCTTTTTTCGAAAGAATGAGCACTTTTTAATTTGGAACGCTTGGATAGTCGGCGTACGAAGAATTGAGCGTAACTTTTGCACGCGGTGTCCGTTTTGGACCCATAAGTACTTTTTGGAAATGTAACGACCGTTTTGGATTGAACTCACCACTTCGTCACGACTTTCGAGGGATTTCGACCATTTCTCGAAAGAATGAGCCCTTCCATTTCTAGAACGCTTGGATAGTCGGCGTACGATGAATTGAGCGTAACTTTTACACACGGTGTCCGTTTTGGGCCCATAAGTACTTTTTGAAAATGTAGCGACCGTTTTGGATTGAACTGACGGCTTCGTCGTGACGTTCTAGGGATTTCGGCCATTTCTCGAAAGAATGAGCACTTGCATTTCTAGAAAGCTTGGATAGTCGGCGTATGAAGAATTGAGTGTAACTTTTGCACACGGTGTCTGTTTTGGGCCCATAAGTACTTTTTGGAAATGTAGCGACCGTTTTGGATATAACTCACGACTTCATCATGACGTTTGAGGGATTTCGATAACTTTTCGAAAGAATGAGCACTTTTATATTTGGAACGCTTGGATAGTCGGCGTACGACGACTTGAGCGTAACTTTTGCACACAGTGTCCGTTTTGGGCCCATAGTACTTTTTCGAAATGTACCGATCGTTTTGGATTGAACTCACCACTTCGTTGTGGCGTTCGAGGGATTTCAGCCATTTTTCGAAAGAATGAGTACTTTTATATTGGGAACGCTTGGATAGTCGGCGTACGAAGAATTATGCGTAACTTTTGCACACGATGTCCGTTTTGGGCCCATAAGTACTTTTTGGAAATGTTGAGACCGTTTTGGATTGAACTCACGACTTCGTCGTGACGTTCTAGGGATTTCGATCATTTTTCGAAAGAATGAGCACTTGCATTTCTAGAAAGCTTGGATAGTCGGCGGATGAAGAATTGAGCGTAACATTTGCGCACGGTGTCTGTTTCGGGCCCATAAGTACTTTTTGGAAATGTAGCGACCGTTTTGGATTGAACTCATGACTTCGTCATGACGTTGGAGGGATTTTGGCCATTTTTCGAAAGAATGAGCACTTTTAAATTTGGAACGCTTGGATAGTCGGCGTACGAATAATTGAGCGTAACTTTTGCACGCGGTGTCCGTTCTGGGCCCATAAGTACTTTTTGGAAATGTAGCTACCATTTTGGATTGAACTCACCACTTCATCGTGACGTTCTAGGGATTTCAGCCATTTCACGAAAGAATGAGCACTTGCATTTCTAGAAAGCTTGGATAGTCGGCGTATGAAGAATTGAGCGTAACTTTTGCACACGGTGTCTGTTTTGGGCCCATAAGTACTTTTTGGAAATGTAGCGACCATTTTGGATATAACTCACGACTTCATCATGACGTTCGAGGGATTTCGATAACTTTTCGAAAGAATGAGCACTTTTATATTTGGAACGCTTGGATAGTCGGTGCACGACGACTTGAGCGTAACTTTTGCACACAGTGTTCGTTTTGGGCCCATAGTACTTTTTCGAAATGTACCGATCGTTTTGGATTGAACTCACCACTTCGTCGTCGCGTTCGACGGATTTCAGCCATTTTTTGAAAGAATGAGTAATTTTATATTTGGAACGGAACGTTTGGATAGTCGGTGTACGAAGAATTATGCGTAACTTTTGCGCACGGTGTCCATTTTGGGCCCATAAGTTCTTTTTGAAATGTAGCGACCGTTTTGGATTGAACTCACGATTTTGTCGTGACGTTCGAGGGATTTCGGCCATTTTTCGAAAGAATGAGCACTTTTATATTTGGTACGCTTAGATAGTCAGCGTACGAAGAATTGAGCGTAACTTTTGCACACGGTGTTTGTTTTGGGCCCATAAGTACTTTTTGGAAATATAGCGACCGTTTTGGATTGAACTCATGACCTCGTCGTGACGTTGGAGGGATTTCAGCCATTTTTCGAAAAAATGAGCACTTTTATATTTGGTACGCTTGGATAGTCGGCGTACGAAGAATTAAGTGTAACTTTTGCACACGGTGTCCGTTTTGAGCCCATAAGTACTTTTTCGAAATGTAGCGACCGTTTTGGATTGAACTCAGGACTTCGTCGAGATGTTCGAGGGATGTTAGCCATTTTTCGAAAGACTGAACACTTTTATATTTGGAACGCTTGGATAGTCGGCGTACGAAGAATTGAGCGTAACTTTTGCACATAGTGTCCGTTTTGGGCCCATAAGTACTTTTTGGAATTGCAACGACCGTTTTCGATTGAACTCACGACTTCATCGTAACGTTCGAGGGATTTTGGCCATTTTTTGAAAGAATGAGCACTTTTATATTTGGAACACTTCGATAGTCGGCGTACGAAGAATTGAGTGTAACTTTTGCACATGGTGTCCGTTTTGGGCCCATAAGTACTTTTTGGAAATGTTGCGACCATTTTGGATTGAACTCACCACTTCATCGTGATGTTGGAGGGATTTCGACCATTTTTCGAAAGAATGAGCACTTTTATATTTGGAACGCTTGGATAGTCGGCGTACGAAGAATTGAGCGTAATTTTTGCACACGGTGTCCGTTTTGGGCCCATAAGTACTTTTTGGAAATGTTGCGACCATTTTGGATTGAACTCGCCACTTCATCGTGATGTTGGAGGGATTTCGACCATTTTTCGAAAGAATGAGCACTTTTATATTTGGAACGCTTGGATAGTCGGCGTACGAAGAATTGAGCGTAACTTTTGCACACGGTGTCTGTTTTGGCCCATAAGTACTTTTTGAAAATGTAACGACCGTTTTGGATTGAACTCACGACATCGTCGTGACGATCGAGGGATTTAGGCCACTTTTCGAAAGAATGACCACTTTTATATTTGGAACGCTTGGATAGTCGTGTACGATGAATTGAGCGTTACTTTTGCACACGGTGTCCGTTTTGGGCCCATAAATACTTTTTGGAAATGTTGAGACCGTTTTGGATTGAACTCACGACTTCGTCGTGACGTTCTAGGGATTTCGGCAATTTTTCGAAAGAATGAGCACTTGCATTTCTAGAAAGCTTGGATAGTCGGCGTATGAAGAATTGAGCGTAACTTTTGCACACG
>NW_019228724.1:0-54876 GCF_002742605.1 Olea europaea var. sylvestris
GGCTCCAGAGTTTGGCTTAGGCGAGCTCTGTGATGGTCTTCTGTGCTGAAGGATACCCTTCTTTCCCTGCTTCCAAGCTGCTCTGTCTCTTCTATGCCAAAAAATCTACCACCAGGAATTCTACCTTTTTCTCTCCTTTCTAGCAACCTAAACTCACCTTCCGTCTCTCTTCTTATTGCACTTTCCTTCGTTTCACGGAATATCTCAGAAGCTGAGCCATTCTGCCTGTTTCTATGACTAGAAGCAGAAGAAAAGTTGTTGGGACCGTATCCTTTCACAGCAGAATTAAGTGGATTGTTAGTATCGGGTTCTTCTTCAATTTCCTGAAGATGATGATACACTGGAGTTCTACATTCTCTCAAAACCTCATTTCTTTCAGTAATATGTTCTTCTTCGGGAATCTCCTTGAAATTGTCCAATTCTTGAGACGCTGATCGAACAGCTGCATCAAATGATAATGCATGGTGGTCTTCATCATGTCCTGGATTCAATTCCTTTTCAAACATCGGTCTACTTGATGTCTTTAATGCTTCCGGAGAAATTTGCTGACGAGTTTTTCTGCCAGCAAACCAAATTGGTGGCGATGGAGAGGCCACATTGAGTTTGCTTGCATGACCAGCTTTATCTGAACCCAGTGGACTCTGACCTAAATCAATCCACAGTGAGTTATCCGACGATTCATCTTCACTAAATACAGGGCTTTTCATCACCTCCCCAACAGAAATACTCTCAGTGTCCTCAAATACAGTGCTCGCCCCATCCCTATCAGAATTGTTATCATGTTCCATTTCACTTCCAATTACATCCCTCACCTGTGCAGATGTAAACACACCAGAAAAGGCAGGCAACTGAGATCCAGGACGAGTTTCCGAGTTAACTTCAATCCCACTGACTTCTTCATCCTCAACAAATCCAGGAAAATTATCCATTGAATCACTCAAGTACAGAGGAAACATGGGTGTAATTTTCACTATACCCGACCCGGTACGTCCAGACTGATTCTGAAGGCTTGACATCACAGATTTCTTGATTAAAAGACATCCAAATCCAGTTGGGTCATAGCCAAACACTCTGTAGAACGAAGTGATGATGAAATCTGGTCGAAATAAAGATAATCCAAGGGAATCCATGTCCTTTGGGCCCAATGACCCAGCATCAAGCAAAACATGCCATTTTTTCTGTTGAGCCAGGGCCATCCATTGATACGAGTACTTCGCACCAGAAACTCTAGACTGCACAGGAAAAACGAAAAGGCCGACAGCGGAATCTTTCTTCCTCTTCCGTTTGTTCAAAATTTGCTTCCTAAGATCAGTTGAACAGAGCTTGAGAGAAGGCCATTTAAACCACGCACTATTAACTTTGGCACCTTTCTCTCTAGCACTCTGAGCCATCCAATTCACAGACTGACTTTCATGATCAAACATGGTCAACAACCTTTTGTTTGTTTGAAATGGATATGATTCAGCTAAAAGTTTAAAGGCCGAGCCACGACTCACGGTAAATACAAGGCCATACTCATTCTCAGGGATATTCAAATAGTCCATTATTCTCATCTTTATATCATGTTCAATGGTACCTTTCTCAGCTCCCCCATATAGAGCGTGATTTCCCAAATTTGCAGTAATCTCAGACAAGCTAAATGTGGACGATTCCCAGTAATGAACAGTTTGTAGCAATGAAAACAATCCAAATCCACAATAGTCGAGACATACCTTTGAATTGGCACCAGAGAGATGCGAGTACTCCTCTCCCCTCAGCTGATCAATCCTCTCTGACGACTGATACTTCGGGTACATCGTGAGGAACTTTGAGAACGCCTCGCCAAGCTCAGGAATGGAGTCCCCAGAACTGAATGTACGCTCAGCCGCAAGGGCAGTGGCTCTAAGAAACTCTGCCTGTGCATTTAGCCGATCAAGTGATCTCGATCGGGCCAAACCCTCATCTTGATTGACCATGGAATCAGAAGCCATGTTTTGGGATTTAACAAGAGACCCATTTTCAGATGCTTCCTCGAGAGCCTCTTTGAGCTTATGCTCTCGCAATTTCCGCAGAATTGAAGGGTTTCTCTTGATTTCTTCTGTTGAATGGTCAGAATCATCTTTTTTTCTGCTCTTTTTGTCCAAGATTAGAGAAGCGCAGTGAGATAATGGCTTCCAAAGTGAGATATGCATCAAAGCCCTTTTTTCCCTTCTACTGTGTAAAATCAATCTGATATGATTGTGAGAAATGTTCAGAAAGCTTAATCAATCAAAGGGGTTGATTTTTTGGTTTAGCCCATCTAACAAGAAACCACAGAAAAGGGAATTCCATTCAAACCTTAATTTCCAAAAAGCAAAAGAAAAAAATAGAAAAAAAAAATAAAGTTTCCACCCGAATAAACCTTTGCTTTCAAAAATCAAAACTCCATGTCTTAAGGAGGGAAAGGGCCAGTCATTTACTTTAAGCTAACAGTCAAACACTGTTTTGAGATTTAGCTGAAAGAACCCTAATATAAATGAACTAAAATTAGACCATGTCAAGAAAACCCCAGATTTGACCTTTCTTGAAGATTAGGTTTAGATGAGGACAACAGAGGAGTAAAAGGGTAACTTATACCCACAGATTTTTGGGAGTGTGAAATCTAGTCAATTTAGTATTTCACTTCAAACTGTTAAGAAAAATTGCAAATTAAGACCAAACAAGAATAGACAGGATATTCAACAAGATTCAATCTTTAACATGATTTTTTTGTCAAACCCCAAAAAAGAAAAATCAAGAAATCCACAAGAATAGAATTATAACCAGATCACAAAGAATTGAACGAGGAAGAGAAATCCTTGGACACACCAATATGACAACAAACTGTTCGAAGAAATGCTTCAGAGGGTCTCGACATGGCATATATCAATGGAAGAAGACCCCCAACGCCTTTCTTCAAACACCTGATACTGATAGGAGCTATGCGCTTTATTTCTCTCTCTCTCTCTCTCTGGCTTTTCCTCAAGCCAATTAAAGAAAAAACCACCACAGCGAATGCATATTTACTTCAGTTGCGAATCCACAAACGTTACCCTCATCGATTACCGTTACCCCACAGCACACCCCAGTTTACTGTGGCATTAGCTATTGTGCTGCTGTTTTCAAGCTTTTTTAACCTTAAATCTTTTTTTTTTCACAAAATTTTATTCTCGAAAAATCTACATAAAATCCAATATTTGTATATAATATAAGCAAATAGTGCGGAAATTACATCAAATCCTGTATTTGTATATCATAATAAACAAATAGTGAAGAAATGACAATTGACTTTCACACTCAATAAGTGATTTGTAATGTTACTAATAAAAATTGTTTAATTAAAATAATTGGACCTACCATTACCAAACACCCTTGTTCTTGTACTAATGGCTCAAAGTCAACTAACGAGCTTACTAGTTTCCTATCCAATAGTCCAACCATTTGCTTTTACTCTTGACTTGTATACAAATTCTATTGTCAATTTAGTAAAATCGGAATTGATCCCTTATTTACAATGAGTAAAATAATCTCCAATCCACCGTGGATAAGAGATCAGCTCTATAAGCAAAATAAAAAATTATGTTTGAGGGAGTATTAGCAAACGACTAGATTATGTTATTGGAATATATAGCCTATCTTTGACCTTTATTTTTTCAAAACTCATTTTCAACTACAAATTCTCTCATAAAAGAATTTTACTCTTAAAATTAAAATTTTTCTTTCTTTTTTAATCACATTTTCCAAAAAATCTATATTTTCTCCCAAAAATAGGGCATAAACAAGGGATAGTTTAACGATTACAATTACATGGTACAATGTGTTCTAATAGATATACCACGAATATGACTAGGTTAATGTCCATGCATGCTTCTATCAAGTACTAAGCATTATAGAGAGAGAATTATGAGGTGTTATATGGTGCGTTGTGAACATTTAAGATTGATGATGATGATAATGATAGTAGTAGTAGTAGTAGTAGTACTAATAATAATAATAATAATAATAATAATAATAATAATAATAATAATAATTAACACGATAAAGAAAAACATGTGATAAGATTGGTTAACTATTCAATCCAATTATTCTTAATGCAACATAACAAATGTAGATTTAGTGAAAATTTATTAAATTTATGGCCACATCTATATGTATATTGGACAAAAGTAAAATGTGTCCTATAATAAAATACATTGGAATATTCTAAGAGTGGAAATGATGTATTAGAGCAGTTTGAACCAAGATTATTTGTAGTACCGTTAGTATGTCACGATCTATTCTAATTTGAAATTTATCATCAATCTATTGTTATTTTTAGACAAAATTATAATCAATTCATTTGAGCTTTGATACGAATCCCGTAAATGAGTGAAAATTGCTTCCAAAGCCACAAGTATTTATAACTATCTTAGTCACATTGTCCGACGATCTAAGTTCATTGATTAAGTGACTAATAAAGAAGGATAGAACTCCGGAGAAGATATAGACAAAACAAGTCAGTGTGGTGGAACCTAGAACATCAGGTGCACAACCTCGTTCCAGTAGTCGTAAATGAAGAACATAGCTAATATTTAGATAAATATATACGTCAAACTTCAATTATATAAGGAATAAAGCATCTCCATTAGATTAAAATAAAAACAATACACATTCAAATTAATTAATTTATTAATTTCATTATCTTGCTTATTAATTAAATTTGGTAATCCTAACATCAATAATTTTTAAAGGATTAGGGTAGTTGTTAGGCTTTTGTCATTTGGCTTGGGACTAGATGAGGACTAAGATTATTAATATTATTAATTATATAGAATGAAAAGAAATGGAGTACGTTAAAATTAAATATTTTAGGGTTCTAGGCCAAGTTTGGAGCTGGATTCTTCCACTTGTACATAACCGATTTATAAAGTTTTGGTCAATCAATGTATAAATTTCCACGATGGTGTGAGATGTCCCAAGATTTTGTTTGTCCTTGTATAGTTTTATATTTGAGTTTTATCTTTAAAAAAATCATGTCAAATGTAGTAAATGCCATTTTCACCCCCAGTTTACATAATTTCTTATATATTGACCAGGCTTATTGGCACACACTCCCATTGGCCCATATGACCTATGAGGTCCAAAAGACTCCCTTGCGGTCAATCCCCATTATTATCGTCGTTAATTCCACTTAAAGGGGCCAAAATGTTTACTTTCAAAAGGGCAAAACCGTCTTTCCATTCCTCACCACGTATTAAGGTCCTGTTCCCATCTACTAAAGCTGTCAGATGAAGTTGATTCGAGCTTTTTCTATGTTATACTTAAGTACCTTGCTATTTGTACATGGTGATTTACACTTTAGTTGACACGGCCCCACCACTCCTCTCACATGAGGAGGTCGACTTCACGCATTTGGACGTGAGACCCGACCTCAACCATGTGAGAGGTCGGGTGGGGCCGTGTGAACCAAAGTGTAAGCCACAATGTACAAATAGATTAATCTTATACTTAAAGGTTGAACCCCAACCTTGAGGGCCCCCATCGTCTCCCTCTAGAGTTTTGTGAGGGAGGTAAATCGTGAGATGTGCCCCAACAGATCAGGGAACAAGAGCTGCTTGTACATTACTCCTACAAGGAGTCAAATTCCATATTTCAGGAATCGAACCCCCACACTGCGGTTGTCAGCAATGTTTTCAATGTTATACTTGATTATACTTGTAAAAGAATGTTAAAATGAAACAGAGTTTGCTTAAAGGATCCATAGTCGACGATTCCAGGAGAAGCACATAGGAATCCATTCATGATTTTGGGGTATCTGTCTCATTATTAACATTGATATTATTGTCAATGCAACTATTTCAATTCTTGTTATTCTTCTTGTTTATTCATTCCAAAGATTTTGTTGTATTCACTTGTTGTATAAGCAATTATGCAAGTTGGCACTGTCTATTAGTCAATAATGTACTGCAATGCAAAGTAACATTTGAATCTGTTACAACAAACTTTAATGAATGCATGCCTTCTACTAGGACAAAATGAAAGAATGACAATAATATCCTTTCCTAAATACACACTATCAATCGATTCTGTTATACTTCAACCCGCAAAAAAATGCATAAACCCATCGATTAGTAGAAATTTATAATCATCACGATCACGTATAGACAGTTATGACATAAAGACATCATCTTCCACAAAATATCCCGAGGAAATGATATTTTTCTAGCCTTCAATGGCGGAAGGAATTTAAATGATAATCCAATTTCTCCAATATTAGAGAGCTCCATAAAAAATATATTACATTTGGCGTTCAAGAATATCTCCACTTCAAGCTGCAACCAGTTTGATGTGTCTTTTTCTGTACCCTTTCTATGCAAGAATTTTGCACTTGCATATCCATATTTAGCTTCTACATTATGATTGCACAAAATTGTTCTCAGCTCTATTCTCAGCATTTTCCTTCCTGTATGCTTGTAACCTCTCTTTCAACTTTTTGCTCTGCTCAAAATTTGCCTTTCGCTTCACAGCTTTCTGCAAAAGGGTTTTCTTTTGCGTCATGGTGTATTGGGACGATTTTTTTCATAATATTTATCAGAGAATTAAATTAAAATTAAAGTACACATATGTATTCACTAAGAAACTTACTTCCTGGCGGAAACAATTGTCAAGCTTTATTTTCAGATCAGTGCAGTCACCAAAAAATTTACCAATAGGATGCTCCGTATGGCACTTTTGGAACAGTTCAATAATCTGCACCAAGCAGTTACATATAAATTACAAGGCTTGCAGGCTTATCACTGTGCTAAACAAACAGAAAAGGCGATGAAGTTCGATAGAATTCTTCCTATCCTACACTGGGGAAGCACTATCCAACCAGCCTTTATCATAAAAAATGAATGGTACTTTAATGTGGTTATCTCAGTTTAAAGATTCTAAAACCAGCACCCACAAGATGAATCTCCTCAAATAGGTTCAGTATAGTGAATAATGTATTGTACTTGCATCATAAATAAGGCGACAGCAACAGAAATGGACATTGTTTGACGCCATGAATGCAAAAACACACTATGTAAAATCTCGAGAAAACATAGGTTGTTCTATTGATGATGAAAATTGAAGAAAATCTAACGTGCTTACACATTCTATATCAACTTAAATTCATATGATATTAGGCCAAAGTTGCAGAAAAGTAGCCAATAATTCATAGGGAAGATGTAATCAATTATAAGCAACTCACATGCATAAAATAAACTCACTCAAGGTAAATACAAGAGAAGCAACAAGATGGAGAAACTTACGTCTGCACACATGGGGTGCCTATGGATTGTTAGAGGAGGATGCATCTTCTTATTTCCTATGTATTCAAACCTTGCAAGTATACTGCAGAAAATTAAACAGAAAAGAAAATCAGTATATCTTCATTGTCCGTTCTCTGTCCCTTAAATTCACTCCCCAACAATGAAATACCTAGAATTTTTTAATTTCAAGTAACATTCAGATTTTGGACCAGCATATCTCCTTTAATTACCTTCATAACTTTTGATTCGAGGGGAATGTAGATATATATATAAACTATATGACATTAAAATCCCAGACAGGGGCGGCGAAAACCATAAAAAACCGCATAAAAATTCAAGAGAAATGTTGTCGAAAAAATCACTGTTGTTAGAGGTAGGTTACCATCAAGAAACAACAATTTTGGAAAAATATATAAACCATGGGAAGTTGAGTTAAAATTAAATCATTCGCACAATCAGATCGACCGCGATTTCAACGTATAAAGCCCGTTTTTACACTTAGAAATATCAGATACTACCTTCCAACTTTGTTGATGAAGAAATTGAGCAGAAATCACTGCTATACTAGTTAAATTGGCGCCAAGGGTGATGAAAATGTCCCCCTTTTTGCCTCTGCCCCAATATTTAGCGTAATCCGAGGAAGAAGAACTTAGCAGCTGATCCCCTTTGCTCTGCGAATAAGACTAAACAGGCAATTCTAATTCATTTTTCGAGTTAATTACCCCTTTTGGTCAAATAATCAATTTATGTCAATGTTTTCGATCACTCACTATAATTTAATATGTCGAATTTTGACCATTAAACTTATCTAAAAGTTAGAAATTACTCACTTGCATAATATCCATTACAAACCTTTAACGAAAGTAGTGACGTGACTAACAGAATGTACATGTGGCATCTCGTCACATAGTTAACAAATTGCTAGTCTTAGATTACTCAACAAATTTTGAGAAATGTATTCAATTGCTCAATGAACTGTGAAGCGGTCGAATTTTGGCCACTAAAAATTTAAAGCATCTTTAATTGCTCACTAAACTTTGAAAACGTCTTCGATTGTTCAATAAATTTTGAAAAAATCTTTGATTGCTCTTTGACGTTTGAGGTGATCGGATTTTGGATACTAAACTCATAAAAATGACGTCAACCTATTATTCATTAAAAAAATGTACTAGGACACAAGTCACGTAAAAATAATAAAGTGGACAAATGAGTCCAAATTATCAATTCCACGACAAATGATTACTCAATTACTTAATAATGAAATTTAATTTTAATGTATTTTTGTAGAATTTTAAATTATTTTCATCATTTGAAAAATTCAAATTTATTTTATGTTTAGTTGTTAAAATTAAATTAAAATAAAATATAAATTTTGCAATGAAAACCACAAAATTTTTTGGATAAGTTTAGTGACCAAAAATCGAATGTTTAATTTCCACTTTTAACAAATGAAGTGATCAATAAAAAAAAAATTCTTAATAAGATGTTTAGAAATTTAATTAATTTCAGAATTTTAGATTTTATTATATCTATGATATTATTTCCAGATGTCACAAAGATCATATTTGAAAATCGGTCACATTTACATGAACAATACACACATGAAGTTGTTACAATTCTACGAGCTATTATTATTTATTTATTTTTATTTTTTAACTTAGTAGTGCCGTTATTAGGTAAGCCAACATCTGCAGCCACAATTTATACTTGGTAATTTCCAAATGGGTGATTCTCTCTGCTGACCTTTCTCGACTCTTATGTTACTCTACATAAAAAAAAAAAATGCTATAGTCTTGTTATGTGTACAGAAAAATGCCGAAAAATGCTGTCAGAATTTTCACATAATACATTTCACAGTTTTTTATTCGACGATGGTCCAAAAAAATTGAAAAAGAAGACCAACCAGATGCTATCATTGATGAAATTTTGGCAACACTGCTTTTGTACAAGCAAATAAATTCAAAATGCTAACCTCATGGACGGTTTCGTATAGAGGTGAGTGGGACTCGCGCCTTAGGGCCAATATTAGAGGGGCCCCTAGATTCTAGCCTATTTCATCATTTTTTTTTTCTTTTTGGTAAATTGGGTTCACTACCTTTTTTTTTTAATTAAAACTTTAATAAATTAGGTCCATTCGATTCCGTTTATAAATAAGGCTCAATAAAAAAAATTTCATTGTGGGAATTTCATTTCTAAATTAGATCCATTTCAAATACAACAAAATGGGACAAGCGGCATATAATTTCACAAACTCATGTTGCAGTAATTTCTTAATTCTACTCAACTTATTCATCGCATAGGTAGTATTCAATTTATTTGTTTAAAATAATAGACGTTTCACTAGACTTGGCAAAAATTAACGAAGATCCTTAATTGAAGAGTAAAGTCGAGTTCTTAGCGACATATAAACTTCAAAATTTTGAATTCTTGCTTAGATAATTTGGTTCAGGTTGTTGCAATCAATATTTTTGAGAAAATTCTTCAAATCGAAAACACGAATAATGATGGTGCTATCAACCTCTCACTAGGAATTGTTTCATTTCTCGAAAATTATAGAGAAATTGAACTTGCCACTGTCATGGATAAACCGACAAAAAGGACAAGCAAAGTGGGTATTGAAGATGTATTTTGATAAAAACGTACAATTTGAATAAAGAAGAAATTTGACAAAAGTAGTGGTGATTGGGTAAATCAATCAATTAAAGAATCTTTTAAAGTTGAATACTTTCTTTTTATAATTAATCAAGCTCTGTCTTCTCCAAAATTATATTTGAACAACTTTAAAAATATGAAGAGCCATTTGGATTTTTATTAAACTTGAAAAGCTTAAGGCGTGCAGTTTTTTCCTTGAGAAGTATCGAGAACACAATGGACGTTCGGATATTAATGGAGATGATTTATGCTCTGAGTTACATGTTTTGATGTACTATATACTAAGCAAAACAACGAGAGTAAATGAAGTGCAACAATATTTGAAGACATCTCAAATGCTTATATTACTTACAAAATTCTGTTAACTATATTTTATCTCGAATCAACTGTATCGCAAGAAATACTGAATTGATTGACTATATTATCAATGGAGAAATAAATGATTGAATAGGTAGATCATTCAAATTTCAATAATGTTTCTGCCTCTAAAATCGTAAGATGAATAATATTTAATTGGTGGTTTGAAACATTGTCGTCTTTATTATTTAATTATAATATAAATCATTTGTATAATACATTTTATTTGATGTTTTATTGTTAAATTTTAAATTAACAAGTTAACTATTGACTCCATAATACACTTATAGATTTTACATAAATACAAAAAATATTGGGGCCTAATTTATGATGTTTGATTTAGGCTCCGAAAATCATAGAACTGGCACTGGCTAACCTGCTAAGTTAAGGTTGTGAAGTAGTAGTGAATATTGATGGACACGTGTAATTGACAGAAAAGGCTATTGTGAACTAAAATATTTCATGTGATGAGGCTGAGTAATCCTAAAATTACTAGGGTTACCGAATTATGCTTGTTCTATTGCATATGACAGAGAAATTTTAATTTAAGATAAGATTCACGTTTTGCCTAAATAAGAGTATAATGAATTTGAACATACCCGCCAAAATGAATTCAAAGGTTAAACATCAAACTAACATAACTATAGCAGTAAGAATTAGGAAGTATTTCAAAAAAAAACTTCAACATACCCTTTCGAGAGACGAGAATGAGAGGCAGATAGCAATTTTAAACAGATACAGTGCAATTTTTTATTACGTTTTTCTTCTTTCTGTTGATGGAATGCTAGAGACGAGAGTGAGAGGCTGGATTTGGAGGAATTGTTGAATTGGTGAGTGAAAGGATGAGAGCTGCTGCAATGCTTCGACAAGGATTTGGGGAATTGGACTGGATTAGGTCTGACATTTTTTGTTTGAACTTTTTCAAAAAAAAAGTTAAACCCTAACCTTAAGGGTCCTCCACACCTCTGTCCTGAAGCATCGTGAGGGAGGTAAATCGCAGGTTATGCCTTCAAGGATACAGAGTGGAACTTTTGTTTGAACTTTTTCTCTTGGACGTGTGAATTGGAAAGCCTAATAGGCCAATACTTGGAAAATAAATAAATAAAATAAAATAAATAAAGAGGGAAAAAAAAATCATAAATCAAGTTTTAAGTATAACCAATTCAATTTTTAGGTCTTAAGTTTAAAAATGCAAGCAAAAATCAAATATTTATTTATTAATAAAAAATATTTAATAAATTAAATGAAATAAGGTCACAATTACAGAATTAATGATTACATTTACATAATTATATGTCACAACTTATTTATTGATCATATAATTTAAAATTAATTGATCAAAAATTATTTCGAGATCACAAATTAAATATTTTATAGGTCATAGTTTATTTCATTGTTCATAGCTTAAGAAATTTATAGGTCATAATTTATCTATCGATCACATATTTTTAAATTTGTTGATCACAAATTATCAAATTTTAAGGTCAAAGTTTATCTCACCCTGCCAACAACAATAACAAAAAGGACCACTACTATACAACCGTCGCCCACACCACCACCCATAGATCCGTCCCCGCCAAAACACCACCACAAGCATCACCAACAACAAAAACGATCACCACCACACTACTACACAATTGTCGTGTGCACATCAGATAACCACCACACATAGATCCGCCCCTGCCAACAACAACAAAAGCGATCACCACTACGCAACTGTCGCCTGCACCACACCACCACACACAGATTCGTCTCCGATACCACCACTGCCAACAACAACAAAATGATCACCACCACACAACTGTCGCCTACACCACACTACTATACAAACATCTCCTATACCACACCACCACACACAGATTCACCCCCCGCACAACACAATTATAACTACCTCCAGCAACAACAAAATTATCACCACCACACAACCGCTGTCTACACCACACCACCGCACAACCGTCGCCTGAACATCAGATAACCACCCACAGATTAGAATACCTACACCACCACCACCTTATCAAACATTGAAATCCCATACATGGGCTGACCATCGGCTTCAACTCAGAATTGTGAATTGGTATTGCTTGAACCAGGCATATCGGAGCATGTCGTCACTGTCAACATATCCATGCAGAAGCCAGGCAGATGCAACAGCACCGACGAAACCACGAATCGTCACGATTTGTGTGTACTGGCGAAACCACGGATCCAAGCGCAGAGGTGTCAACACTGGAATTGTGCGCAGCTTGCTGCTCCCAATGACAAGCTCCGGTGTGGTCTTTGGCTACGGCGGCCATGTGTGACAGAGAGGATAGAGAGATAGAAAGAGAGGATGGGAAGAAGAGGGAAAATAGGGGAGAAAAAATTATTAGGCCTTTAATTGGGTGGATGGAATAGGGTGAGAGTGTATAATTGAAATTTATTAATATTATTATATATATTAAAATATAAAATTGTTACCTGTTTTTTGCATAAATAAACTTTGAACATTATTTTTGAGATTCAATCTTTAAACACGTAATTTTCCCCCACATCTGTCCCCTGGTTTCTAGTCCATATTGTGGTGTTGCCTTTGTGGAGTAGGCTATCAACTGAGCCCATAAAAAAAACCTCACAAACGGAATTCAATTGGAGTTTATGGATTGATTATTTACTTGCCTCATGTTTTTTGCATTTGATTTCATATAATATTGTTTTAACTTGAATTATCTTTGTGGTTTTGCCAGGTAAACTTCACAAGAACGTTAACGTTAATTTGAATAATATCTTGTTTGGTGGCGAACTAAATGAGCCTCGTTACATGGCCCATGTGTCCTTTCTTTTTCTGTCTCAACTGTTATTCAATCTGTTTCAGG
Organism: Olea europaea var. sylvestris; assembly: GCF_002742605.1. Classification (NCBI taxonomy): domain Eukaryota; kingdom Viridiplantae; phylum Streptophyta; class Magnoliopsida; order Lamiales; family Oleaceae; genus Olea; species Olea europaea. The sequence continues at coordinate 13,136 of NW_019228724.1, forward strand.
ATTCCAGAATCACACAGGTTAGTTGCTGTGGTAGACCTCTCCAATAAAGTATCTTAGCCTGAAATAGTATCAGTTGGCACGATATTGCCTGAATTTGTGGAGAAGGGGCCACCATGTGGGCTTATTCTAGCATGGAAGATGATGCGCAGCCGGGGATTTTTTCTTTGCTGTGCAATTACTCCTACTTGCAATAAACTTGGCATCGTAATTGCGATCCCAATTACTGTCATGGAATTCTGTTTAGTGTAATTTCATTTTTCTGAATCTTTTCAGATTTACAAGGTTGGAATTCAGCCAAATATTCACGCAGTCAACCTCAAATTCATTAGAACATGGTTTAGTTTGTTGAATTTATACTAAGTTAACTAGGCAAATATCCAAAGTGAAATTGGTTAACTGTATATTGAGATACAAATTAAGGAGCCCAGAGTTTTTCTATCCCCTCTTACAGTCAACCTCTAATGACTGAAGAACATTAAACCAACAAATAATAAGATTAAGAATGTCGTCCAACAGCTTTGCCGCAGAGTAAAGCGTTAGGAGGTTTGTCATATTCATTTGCAAGACTAGGCATTGGATTAAACACTCTCAGATAGAATTGCTGTCCAAGGTATTGTCTCTCCCACATTGCAGATCTCATGTTCCACATACCTTGGTTATCCAAGGACACTAATATAGCAGTCCATGAATTAGGATAAACCTGCAAGAAGATCCATGCACATAAGTAAAGATGGGATGGCTGATAATTTTTTTCTCTAAGGAAATTTTCGACTTCATGGAGACTAATCATTCTGTATTATCTGCTTGGATCAACCTACGCGTACTTTTTGTGTTATCGGGATATAATAGGCATTCATATAAGATAGTGTTAATATTCGTACTATATAAAGCAAGTATGTTTCTTTTTTATAGTGAAAACTTGCTGCAGCGAGTGGAAATGTAGTTCTCACGTTGAAGGTGAAATACCATAAATATATATGCTTTGCTTGTTCTGTTAGTCTTTTTTATTGTTATTGCTCTTGAAATTATAGGGATTAGTTTTAATCGATAACATGTAAGAGATTACAATATAAGATAGTGAAGATAGGAACCTGTGTTGTGTGTCTGGTAAGAGCATCGCGAAGATTGTATTTCCTTCTGCTGTCTTTAATCCACCGTCCCGACCCAAATCTGTAATTCATAAGCAGCTGGAAGGATTAAAACCTTGGTATAGCTTACTGCTACAGTGAATAGCATATAATGATATTATGACTTACCCTACGACCCAGAAATCATAGCCATCAAGATGCCATGACTGCATGGTGTTCTCATTATTCTGCAAAATGACTTCGATAAATTCGTGGAGAGAAGCTGGCATTACAGATGTAGCAAAGTATGGAGGACCATCAGAGGGGAAGCTCTGGATGGAACTCAGGCTGAAAACACCGGGAATGTTGAAATAATCGGCAAGCTTCAGAGGCGTGTCAGAATTTATGTAAGAGATTCTGTTCACGGCATATCGCTGCTTGCCATTGATAATTGAAGCTGAGTTAGCAAGAATAATAGTTCTTGATGGTGTTATTTTTCCATAGTGGAAAGAACCTTGAGGGTTAGGTCTGGCTGCATTTGATGTCAAGTTCCATCTGTAACACAAATTTGGAGATTAGACTATTGATGGATCATAATCATTGTGGCTAAATCCGTTTTTTGTGAAGATGGAATTTCATGATCATGTGTATGTAACTGGACGAATACAATGTTCATAGTATTGTAAATGTATGTACACAACAGGATTAGACTGTATCGACTATGAAGGCCTTAGATGCTACAATAAATGGGCATCTGTACACGCCTGTGAGTTCGAATTAGATTTTTCTTGGATATACCTGTAGGTTCTAGCTTGCCGCATAGACCAGTGCAATTGGTAAGTCGGACCAGCAGGCACCGGTCCAGAAACTGGACTTCTAGAATTTGTGTAGTGCAACACGGCTGTGGTAGTAAGAACTTTCCTTATAAACCTTGTCGATGCAACAATATAGTAGTCTTTCGGAGGCTGATCTAGGGTGACCAGGACAGACAGAGATTGTCCAACATGAACATCGAGAGAATCGTAGATATTTTGCATGACATTAGATCCTTCGACTTCGACTAGTTTCATTTTATGTCCCTGAATTCTGAAATTAAAGGAGGTTGACAAGCCCATGTTTGAAACCCTGAACATGTATGTTTTACCTACATATAGATCAAGATAAGAATATGTAGTTGTAAGATTCATGTTCAGTAAGTTGAATTTGAATTGCACTGAATGGTATCAAGAAAGAAAAATAAGGTAAAATTTTGACTATTCTACTGTTAGATGCTGTCTAATGCGCGTCAAACATGACCTTCAGGTTTAAATGCTAAGTTCCTGAGAATAACCTTGATCACCAGTGAAGGAAGACTGAGTCTGGCCATTTATGAGGACGCCATCAGGGTAAGGCAGGGGTTTCCCTGAATCCAGTGTTTGCTGCAAAGCCTATAACACATTGAATTCAATCAATATTATTAGTCCAAACTAAGCTTTGTTATAATATGAATTAGAGACGACCATATAAATCCTTTTCATCACTCCGTTTGGTTTACTGCTAGATCTACTTGAGGATGTCATGTAAAATTAGGTTTTCACATCTGTAACTAAGATTCATGTCTTTAAGTTTTGGACCATGCTACACTTACATCCACTTTCTTACATAATCTTTTACTTACATTCACAGTAGGAGGGCGGGGTCCACGGTTCGGAATTTTTAAATGTGCACGGGGCCCGCGTGCATGTGAGAGTAGGGCATCGGTTCGGTCATCAAGATTCGGTACATATAGTTTAATTCTTAATTTTAACAATGTTTTACGTTAATCGTCTACTTAATGCAGCTCTTTCCCTTTTCTCGAGAATGAACCAACTATGGAAAACATAGATGAGTTTCAAAAACAAGAATTCAATCACTATTATTAATCCGAACACATTCTATGGAATGCTATCTTCTTTTCTGTATACAAAAATGAGTACATGACAGTAAATGCATATAGATATAACACTCACCTTATGGTTAGCCTTGTACCAATCACCAATTAGCAAACTAAAATCTCCAGCAGGTTTCGCATATGGAACTGCAATGACTGATCTTTGATAGACATTGAGTGCTCCAAAACCTCCAGCAGCTCTGTGCATAAGAGTTGATGGGAAATATGTGTAGGTCCCAATTTGATCCTTAGTTTGGAATTTGTATGTGTAGTTTGAGTTTGGAGGAATCGGGCAATTTGTCCCATAAACCCCGTCTTGCCAAGAGTTCTTCCGCTGCTTGATTCCGTTCCTATTAGCACAGCATCAAACTCGTGTAAGGTTCGACTAATGAGTGATATATACATGAAACCAATTACTCGAATTCAGAAACAACGTTCATTGATCAACAATTTCTACAATGTAAAAGGAATTTAAAGGAAAATTAGGCAAATCACACATTGAAGAGAATGAAGCTCAGTGCTCACCATGTCAAGAGGAAAGGCTGGTCCAACTTATTGATGAGGTTGAGGATTATATTATCATTTGTCACAACATCAAGTCTCGGACCAGGAAATTGACCATTGATCAGAATGACCTTCAAATTCAAACATCAAACTCTCAGAAATCCACGGGCATTCGGCATGTTTGGTACACGTTAATAGACACATTAGAAAACAGTACAACGGACAAGATTTTAACTTTTTTACCCCTTTTTTGTTGTTGTCCAATGCTATACAATCTATGGGAAAAAAAAAACACGCGCTGCAAGAATTGAAATTACTAAACTAACCTGTTGAGGAACACCAAGTGGAGAAGCTGTTCCATAAGTTACAGTCCATGTATAGAATCTGTAAGCAACCTCAGCCTTCACAGGAAAAACACTCCAAAATGCCAAGATGACGCAAAGCACCGAAGGGAGAAAAAATATCTTCCCCATTGTACTAGTTATACAGAATGAGCACACCAGAACCTCAGTATCTGCACAGACCCACTTCATACATTAGACATCCTAAGCCAACAAGTGCAAAAACATTGACAGATCTAAAGAGTTGAGAATATACAAGCTAGTGAACTAAAAACACAATATAAACTTGGGACGTGTACCAGGTTTGAGCCACTGCAGTACTAACAAAAATGAAAAGAATGAAAGAATTAAGGTGACTATGAATCTTTCTAACTCCCTTTGTCTGTTCGCCTCCTTGGTTTAGTCTTTGGATATATATATATATAGTGACAGTGAACGGTGGTTTGGTAAAAAAAGGAATCCTGGTTCCCTGGAGAGGGCCTATCTTTGGCCAACTTAATCATTCGGCGCATTTCACGCGGATCATGTAATCATAAATAGCTTTATGAATCTTCACACTTTACATTTTACATTTCACGAGTAAAGACTATAACAATATAATAATAAATGAAAATTATAGAGTAGAATACTATTTGGTTCTTGACGAGGGAAAACTTGCTCTTGTTCTATTCTCGATGGAAGTACCAACGTTTTTCTTAAGGAGAATTATCTTATGGGATTAGATCAGAGGATGTCCAACTTATTTCTTCCCAAATATTTGGTCTTGTTTTGTTTGATGGTTAAAAAAAGTGTAACGCTCTATCTTTGATATTAAAAATGGATCGTATTTTAATGAGACAACAACTTTGACGTTGTGCTTCTTTCTCTTGAATTTGGTTATAGCCGATTACAATAGGAGTAATGCTATAAAACTTCATTCATGCTAGCACCAATTATTATCATGTTATCCATTAAAATTATAATGCATTTTGTTTCACTTTCATGTAAACTAGAGTTAAGCACTAATAAATTGAATAACATTATTCATGTAAACTAGAGTTAAGCACCAATGTCACCCTATTCTAGGGCAGGGGTGCAAACGAATCAAGCAACTTGTGAACTTGACTTGTTCATGGATCACTTGGACTCGTATTGAGATGAGCCATGAGCTGAGTTTAGCAGACTAACTTTTGAGGCCTATGAGTCGACTCGCCTTGAGCTCATGGCTCAACTTATTTTATTAATTTAAAAAAAAAAAAAAAGAGCCGACTCATGAGCTTGCTCAGAGCTCAGCTTGTGTTAACACGAGTCGAAGGGCGACGCACCACCGCTTTTCTAGGGTTATCAACTAACTTATCTTTTGGATATTATTATTATTATTATTATGACATACAATAAACCATTACACACACAATGTCAATACACGTTTCGTAAGTATCACTATAAAGGCCATTATCAACAACTTTAATTATGGGCGAAGTAAAAGACAAAAGAAAAAGTGAAAAAATGATTGTGGTTGACAATTAAAACCCATAAATCTCGCCGTTGGAGTGTGGTCATTGATTGAATTCAACTTTTTTCTTTCCAACATGCATCAGCTTTTGATATTCCATTTTTTAGCTACTTGGAATTAATTTGGATCTTAGATTTATTTGAATTGTTGGGTTGGTTGAGTAATATTAATGATTTCAAGTGTCGAAGCATTTAAAATGAGAGTTCACAACTTAAGGATGGGCAATAATAATTGAACTTGAACTAATTCGAATAATGTTATCTATCTAGATTACTTATCATTAGACTCGATCCTGAGGGTGCATAGGTGGTGCGACAGCACAAGGCCTCGATATTGTAGGGACACCACATAAATTTTTTGTTATATATAATAATTTTAAAATTTAAAATTTGTACTATTATGTTAGTTAAATGGCACAATATTTATGAAAAAAAGATGTAGAAGTAGAAAAATGGTGGCTCTTATTTAACATTATTATCCTAATTGTGGATCATATCAAGACAGTTGAGTAGAACAAGGGAAATGATTTTTATGGTTTAGGCTCCTTCGTAGCTTAATTATTTCAATATGTTGTGCTTAATTATTTTACTGTATGAATTATTTATTCATTAATTGTAGACATTTGACTAGGAATGATATGCAATTGTCCTATGAATAAACTCATTGGATGATGCTAATTTAAAAATATGTTGTGATCATCATGACATTATTCTAACAAATGTAATTTTTTGCGATCTTGATGGCAAAATTATGAACCAGGAAGAAAAATCATCGCATTTTTGCTATTCGCTCGAGCGAAGGAGCTGTCACTCGCCTACCACTAGCTTGTCGCTAGCGCAACAGGTTTATTTGACCTTAGTCCATTTAGCATTTTGACGTGTTTTCTAGACTCCTACTCATATACAACTTGGATTCGTGTGTGTGTGTGTGTGTGTGTGTGTGTGTGTGTGTGTGTGTGTGTGTGTGTGTGTGTGTATATATATATATATAACATGTCTTGTATTATTCTCAAAATAGTCGTACAATATTTTGAGAGCTTTAGTTTTAATAGAGTATTGAGATCTTGTACTAAACATGTTTGCTATTGATTATACTAAGATTTTTCGATGAACTAGCTAGGCTTCATGATTTACCTCGTGGGGATTTAGGTAAAATTGAGGGACAGAATCATTCAACTCGAACGGAGTTGAAAATTGGTTCAGAGGAACAATTAAAAGCTTCGAAACAGTCTACTTTATGTCAGTATAGTTTAGAGCTGACAGACAGTAACACTTTGCCTACTTTGCTTACACCACCACCACCACAGTATTCGATTGCTAAGAGTAGACCTCGCAAATAGAATAAACATTCATAGAATTATGGAAAGGCAGACTTCATAACTTATGCATTGAGTGTAGTTGATGGTATTCATTAGTTGCAGTGATTCTAGCAGATGGTTGATTGTCATATAGGACGAGATGGAGTCATTGCATAAGAATAGTATTTGTGACTTGATAATTTACCTAAAGATAAAAATGTTGTTTGTTGCAAGTGGGTATTCAAAAAAAATGAAGGAAATTAGGACTGAAGATGCAAGGTATAAGGCCAGATTGGTAGCAAAGTGATACAATCAGATTCTAGGTGTTGATTTCACAGATGTGTTTTCACCAGTTACAAAACATGGATCAATTCGAGCTTTGCTTGGGGTTATAGCTAAGAATTATTTGTAGCTTGAGAAGATGAATATCAAGACAGCATTCTTATATTGGAAAACTTGAGGATAGCATTTACATGTAATAGCTAGAAGGTTTCATAGTTTCGGGAAAGGAAGACTATGTGTGCCTATTAAATGAGTCATTGTATGGATTGAAACAGCCGCTGGGCAATGGTATAAAAGGTTCAATTCATTTATGACTACTCATAATTTCATTAGAAACAGTTATGAAAGTTGTGTGTACTTTAAAAAAGGGGGTTGATAATCTAGATCGATTACATATTTGTTATTATATGTTGATGATATGCTCATAGCAGCCAAGGATAAAGTAGAGGTCAGAAATGTAAAAGCTCAACTTTGTGAAGAGTTTGAGATGAAAGACTTGGGTGCAGCAAAGAAGATTTTTGGTATGAAGATCTTGACGGATAAGAAACCTGACAGATTGTATTTGAATCAGAAAGTGTACATTGAGAAGGTATTTCACAAGTTTAATAAGCTAAATGCGAAGGTTGTTAGTATTCCCTTAACTGCCACTTTAAATTATCATCTAACTTGTGTTCTCTGTTAGATGAAGACATTGATTAAATGTCTCGGGTTCCTTATTCCAATACAGTTGATTCACTTATGTATGCTATGATTTGTACAAGACTAGATTTGACACATGCAGTTAGTAGGTACATGGCAAATCCTGGTAAGGAACATTGGAAAGCAGTGTAGTAGATATTCAGATACTTGATGGGCTCTATTAATGCTTGCTTGCATTTTGATAAAAATATAGATAGAGCCATTGGGTATGTGGATTCAGATTATACAAATAATCTTGATAAAAAGAGATTACTTACATGTATGTGTTTACCCTTGGAGGCTGGATATTTGCTATTTGTACATTGATTTTTGACACTTTGATTGACACTTGCATTATTGTCAAGTGTCAATTGGATGGGAAAGCTATTTGAAATTTAAACCATTCAATAGAATTATGCCACGTGGCAATGTATAAACTAAAGTTTATACCATAGTGTATATGTAACAAGGTTCTAGAGGTTGTGCTATTAGTTAGAAAGCTAATTTGTAGAATACAGTAGCGTTGTCTACGAAAGAGGCAAAGTACATGGCCATTACAGAGGCATGTAAGAAGGCTATGTGGTTGAGAGGATTGATTGGTTAAATTAATGAAGCTGTACGAACTTCTACAATTTATTGTGATAGTTAGAGTGCTATTTTCTGACTAAGGATAAGATGTTTCATGAGAGGACTAAGCACATTGATGTGAGGTACTATTTTGTGTGTGAAGTGATTGCCCGTGGTAATATTTTAGTGAACAAGGTTGATATCAAGGATAATCTTGGTGATATGTTAACAAACACATTGTTAAGTTTGAGCATTGCTTGAACTTAATTGACGTTTGACATTGATTTAACTTATTAGGACTTGTTTCGAAGAGGAGAAGTAGTGTATACTTTGGAGATATGTTTTAAAATTCCTTGTATTGATATTTGGTTCAAGGTGAAAATTTGTTGTGGTTTGACTTAAATTCTAGTGGGTACTGAAATTTTGGTTGAAATGATCTTGAATAGATCAAAATTATAAATTGAGAAAAATGTCATCGCATTTTCGCTAGCTTGTGGCTAGTTGGCTGCTCAAGTGATGCCTTTGAATTTTCTCACAAAACCTGGCGCTAGCCTGCAATTCGAGATGTGAATGACATTGCTAGCCTATCGCTCAAGCGATAGGGTTACCTGGCCTAGGCTCATTTCTCATTTTGACACGTTTTCTAGACTCATATTTATCTACAACTTGGATTTTAGGGCTTATATATATAAGTCACGACTTGTATTATTCTCATAACTTCATACAACATTTTGAGAGTTTCGGATCTTAATTGAAAATATTGGGAAATTGTTGTAAACATAATTTCTATCGATTATTTTGAAATTCTCATCCCCTGCATGTGATTTATTTCTCATCTTGGGTTTTCATATAAATTTTGGTATTCTCATTGCGTTCTTGTTTGTTTCATTATTATCCTTATCCTTCAATTAATTCATAACATATTTATTATTTTCATGAATAATAATAATAATAAATTTAAATAAAGATTAAAATTACAAGACCAAAACAAATGAAGATTAGAACCCCAATAAATAAATAAATAAATAAATAAATAAAAGTAAAATAAAAAACCTCACAAAAAATGTGGAACAGTATGAATTTAAAACCTCTACCTACCAATGGCTTATTGGTTCCAAGAACAATCTGATCCTTGATATAATTAATCTACTATTAAATTAATGACACATATAATATATCATTATTCTTATCTACATTAATATTAAGACATAATACTATTATTATATATTTTTTTGGAATTATAATCTAATTTTTAATTATTAATACCATTTATAAGTAAGGACATTTATGTTAAAAGCAAAAAATGTAAGGGTAAAAATGAAAATCGAATGTACATAAATAATGTCTTGAATTTAATTTGACCAAATACTGTAATTATTTTACAATTAAATGAAATATATGCAGTTAATAAAAGTAGCATTAGCTGATTTAATATTATTGCATGCATTTAACTATATTATAGTTGATTAAAGATTTAATTGCTTTAGATCTTCAAATACATTTAGCAATTAGTCGAGGGGAAGATGAATAACAATTTCATATGGTTTAGTGAAATTTATTGACAATTAAAGTTTGTTACTTTCATCATTATATAATTTTAAAGTTTGATTATTTTTTTTGTTTAAAATTTTTTTTAACTGTCACCTCTTCAAGGGTGGAGCATTTAATCAAAGTGGAAGAAAATAAAGCAGAATACAAACTTAGGACGTGACATATATATTATCTCACCAAATATCATCTTCCTGTTTTTAATTATATATCATTGGTCAAATTTTAAACCTCAAAATTTGTCCAAAGTCTACTGATTGAATATAAACCTCAAACTCTGTAAAATACTTCTGGACAGAATGAGATGCTGAGACGTAGGAACTACATATTCTAGTGCATGTTGATTGTTTATGAAAAAAAGAAAAAGAAAAAGAAAAAAATAAATTAGACATGCATATCTTACTACGTTTTCCACTTAGATTGAAAGTGCAAGTAGATTGCTTAGTCATGTTGAATTTTTAAATAAAAATGGGCTTGTTGTAAATATTTTATAAAATAAAGTAAAGTGGGTCAACTTTAAGCTCAAATTTTAGCAGAACTTGTACTCTAAAATTAATGGGTTCAAGCATTTTGTTCTACTCCGTGATGGCCTTTAACAAGATTTATTTATTTATTGAAAGTCATTTGAATGAAATATTTGATTTCAAAGTTTCCTATTTGAAACATTAAATAAGTGACAATTTGATTTGAGTGGAAATTGTTGAACATTTATCTCACATTGAAAACCTTAGAAGCTTCTATGTGGTTTATACTATGAAAGTTTGATAATTGAATTTAGGTTACAAGGGGTAACAATAGTCTCTCAAATGTGGAGACCTAGATCCTATTCGGTTGGATCCTAAGCTCACAAGCACTTGTGCTACCTTCCGATCAGCATAAGCATTGGTCGGGGTAGTGTGTGGGTATAAATATTCAAATTTTTGTGTACGTGGTGATTATTTTAACAACATTTTAAATTCTTACTATTGCTTGTTTCTACAATTTTTTCTTGTGTGATCATCAAGGTACGTTCATGATTGACGTTTGTTAACAACCTTAACAGAGTTGTTTGTCCATTTTTTAGGACAATCTTAAAAATCATCACTTTTTCTAAAAATGCTTGTTTGAATGACCAAGATTAAGTCTATAAATAGTCTGCCATGTTATCAGAACATTTACACAATTTTCATTACAGATATTCTCTGCTTTGAATCTCATTTCACTCTCTAAATTTTGATATTGTTTTTGAGTATGAAAATATTTTATTGAGTCCGTCAAAACTCCTGTTGATTGCAGTGCTGCTTCCTTAGAAGACCAAATTTGTTCTGTCCCGAAAATCTTCGAGAAATCTAGATTCAGACTCAATTTAATCAACCAAACAAATACTAACTGAGGAGACTCCGACCCACAACTTCTACACTTGGTTGCCACGGGATTTACACCCAAAACGAATGGTGGTGGTGGTGATTTACAGTCGCAAAAGCAAGAAGAAAACAATGGAAGAATGTACGGACAAAGGCAACCACTTTTTTTTTCCAAAAGGCACAAAACACACAAGTTTTCTCCTTTTCAATTCACACACCCCACGGCTAGAAAACAAGCATGAATAATGTATATATAGTATCAATTTAGGTTACCTTCAAATTGGGCTAAAGAAAACAAGCTGGGCAAAGTCTTATTAAATGGGCCAAAGACATATCACCATCAATCCAAAAATCACAACTTGGGCCATCAACAAGTGTTGGGCCTACGAGCAACATTAACTTAATGAAGTTGTATCTAGTGACCCAAGTTATTTTCAGGTCCAGCCATCACTAAAGTATCGATATAACTTATTCAAAATCGATTTAGTATCATCATCTGAGATTTATTAGATATAAAAAACCTGACAAATCTCCACCTTAATACCCAATCAACTTGCAACCAATCAAAATACAAAGTTAATACTTGCATAACCAAGGTAACCAATAAAAATTGGGATTATAGATCTTACCTCGTGTTTTGGACTCCATACACATACCAACCATACTTGATTCATATACTCGCCAGGGCTAAGGTAAAAAATATCCAAGTAGAAGTAGATAATCACAGTAAAGAATTAAGAACAAATGAAAAGGCAATGAAGATATAACATAGGATAATACATAGATATTTTCGAAAAACATGTTCACACAAAACAACATATTAACACCAAGTTAATCAATAAACGGTCAACACATGTAACAAATGCATAAATGACTCCATAAAAAGATCTCATCACACTTATCATATCCTATTCCGTGTTGCACACATTTCGAGAACACACCTCCTCTCATCACCCACTATGCTTACTAGACTGATCACTCAACTCATCTCTAACTAACAAATCACAATAGATCCTAATTCCAGAGGATAATCCTATATTATCACCTCAATACTCTCAACTTAACAGATTACGGGTCTCCACTTACTAAAAGTGATATAAGTGTCTCTCTCTCTCACTCTACCTGTATAGGGTCTTCAAAGATAAATGATTCCAACATTATATCATATCTCCACTCGTTATCCAAATGTCACACTCCATATCTCTGGTACAAACCATCAATGTACTCCTAGGTATCTATACTCCACATTACCAAAAAACATCCTCACACTTACTGCTAGTGTATCTCAAACCCCACTATGGAAAAATCAACACCTTTGATTACCACAAAGATAATGGCTTAATTTAAATTGATCAATACGCCACAAGGTTACTCTAACACCAATGATAAAAAATTTCACAAAGAAAGGATGAAGGTGGCACTTACAAAGAGAATAGAAGAAAGAGTTGGTTACATCACTACACTTACAAGAGAGACTCACAAAGAGGAAGAAATTAACCCACATATGGATGCTCCACATAATCTCACAAACCAGTACGCTATAGATCTCAACCCACTTTATATGCAAACACATTACATAAAGTAATAAGATTATTCTCAATTCATGCAATTACACACATCAAAATATATTGAAAATGTAACATATCAACATTGCAATATAATTAATTGATCACATACATGAAAACAGGATTACACACAGATGCACATGGAGTAATCAGGTTTACTCTCAATAAACCTCACCATAGTCATCGCTCGACCCTAAGGCAACATTCACCTTCCCTCTTTCTTTATCTTTTCTTTTATTACCATTCTTAAGACAATCTATTTCATCATGTTCAAAATTTATCAAAGTTAAAACATATCTTACTTGTCGCACTTGCCTTAGACTTACATATACCATCAATACCAAATCATGACCACAAGTGAAGTACAGACACAATTCACACAGAATAATCAAACAAACTTTCATAAGGTCACATACAATTTTAATAGTGTAGAAAAGATTGGTAACAAATTCACAAAAAATTCAAGACAAATGATTAACAAATAATTTATAGATTTAGCAACAAGCAATGTGTACTCCTTCACGGTAACACCAATCCTAATGTCACTCCACACGGTGACCTATTAAAGGGAAAGAACACGATACTGATCAAACTATATCTACGGGTACGTAAATAAAAAAGAGATATGAATTCACGAATTTAGGGTCATCACCATTCGTTCTAAAGCTTTTAGCAACTCAACTCAACCAACATAAAACGACACTTGACACCGGAACGTCAAAGGGCAAAATTGTCCAGATTTCATCATAACACCCGAAACTGAAAAATGGACACCACAGTAAGGTCTGTATACCTTCTAGAACATTCTGTCTGAAGATGCTATGGCCGAAAAAGATCCCACGCGCCCTTATGCGCTGCTATCAATTTTGAGCATGGCTGTGGCTTCCCCTTTTACGGCATGAGTCGTCGTCAGCTACCACGCCCTACACCTTCAGCACTAGCTTGGTTTGCGGATCATGGCTATGGTATTGGTTTCATCAACTATATTCTAGTTTCACCATAATACCTCAAATCAGATTCGGCCAATTTGAAGGAAATCCATATTTTTTGTCCTTATTTTCTTCTTGTGTTTCCAGCTTTATTTCAGGCCACTTCCAGCTAGTTTTTCACCCAAAAAATCATACTCTCTCAACAACCCAAGCTCTAATACCATTTATCGCAAAAATATTCGAGAAATCTCAATCTGGACTTAGTTTAATCAACCAAATGAACACTAACTGAGGAGGCTCCGACCCACAACTTCTACACTTGGTTGCCACAAGATCTACACCCTCAAAGGATAATGGTGGTGATGATTTACAACCATAGAGGTAAGAAGAAAACAATGGAAGAACGTAGGAATAAAGACAGCCACCTTTTTTCTTCCAAAAGGCACAAAACACACAAGGTTTTTTCTTTTTAAATTGCACACCGAAGGCCAAAGAACAAGCATGAATAATGGATATATAGCATTAATTTAATTTTCCTTTAAATTGGGCTAATGGAAACAAGCTGGGCCAAGTCTCATTAATGGGCCATAGATATATCACCAACAACCCAAAAATCACAACTTTGGCCATTCGCGAGTGTTAAGCCATGAGCAATTTAACTTAATTAACTTGTTTCTAGTCGCCCCAAGTTGTTTCCAAGTCGAGCCATCACTAAGGTATCGATATAACTTATAGAACATCGGTTTAACATCATCACTTGAAATTTATTGAATATCAAAACCCAATACGTTCTATCCTACGAGACGATTGCTAAACGCCTTTAAACACCACAGAAGGAATCAAATTCGTTTTAAAGACACATCGTGAATTCAATGCACTCAAATTGAAATATTGATCCTATTAATTATACTATTACTCTATTCAAGTACATTCCCTTAATTTGTAAGCATAAGAAAGAATAGATCTTGGGCTCCTATATTTGTTAGAGAACAGTTATACTATTTTTCTTGAATTTACAACCTTTATAAATGGTTGTTGCCCTTGGATTGGACACCCAAACACTATATATATATGATTGCATAAAATTAATGAAAAAATCTTTCTACTCCCTCTATTTTTATTCAATCACGCTATGGTAACCAAAATGGATGACACAAAGGGTAACTTGCTGATGTGGAAAAAGCAAAAATTAAAGAAAGAGAAAGAATTAAGAAAATAAAAAAGGCTCAATGTTCAAAAGAACCCAAAACTAGGCCCAATGTTTCAACCCCTATAACCCCATACCCAACCTCCATAATCCCACAACTTTTGTTTCCCCCAAATCTCCCAAACCCTCCAATGCCAGCACCAATTTTCTCAAAACCTCCAACACAGCACCAAAAGAAGACATTTCTATGCTACTTCGCTTGCTATACCAGAAGCACCCAACCCATCTTTGTCTATCGCATTTATCCAGCTGCACGATAGAAATCGTTGGAGGTGTTCGTGAGATGTTCGACGATGGGTCCCATCTTCTCCAACTAAATTTATAGTAAGTGAAAGTAAGTTTGTTGTTAGGTTTTCATCAGGTGTTGATTTGATTTATAGCAAGCGAAAGTAAGTTCAAATCTGTAGGGATTTTAACAGATTGAATATGATGTTTAATCATTTTCCAAAATTAATCTGTGATATTTTATTTATTGAAGCTATATTGTTTATTATTCTTGCCTGAAGCTATTGCTGCATAGTTTGTTTTTGCTTAAAGGGTTAGAATAGGAAACATGAACTACAAGATTTTTTTGTTGTTTTTTTATAGCATACTAATATAAAAGCCTTCTTCACATGACTTTGTCTATAAAAAAGATAGGAGAACATAACATAGTTACAAACATTTGGATCACTGGTTTAATCATCGGGTTGAAGCCATCCGATGTGCTTTTCGATGAATGGCTGTGGGATTCTGAAAATTGAAATGGGAGTGCGAATATCCACTGAATGTGGTTGAGTGGATTTATAAGGTTCCTAATTTCACTTATTAAGGAGGAAGAAAAAAATTGTAATGCACTTGATCTTATTACAGAATTATGAAATTTTCCTTAAATTTAATCTTAGTTTACGATATATTGTGGTTTATTCCCAACTTATAATGACGGGAACGAATCAAGAAGTATGTCAAAGTTGTAGAGAAAATGGACATTTTTTGAGTTCTATCTAGAGAAATGCCATAAGTTGGGGGGAACGAATCAAGAAGTATGTCAAAGTTGTAGAGAAAATGGACATTTTTTGAGTTCTATCTAGAGAAATGCCATTGCCCATGATGTAAACATGCACTCGTCAATTGTTTTGAGGTGGAGAAAGAAAGTAAGAACAAAGGTAGATCATTAAATTTCTGTAGAGCAAATTGTGGATATTTGGGGTGGGTCGAAGATGGTGAGACAAGCGGTAAATCAAGTGCAGTTAGCGCTACTTCGAAGAATCATGTTACAAATGAAGGAGCTAAAGAACTAACTGCCACGTTTGAATCTGGATGTCGATTATTTGATCAACAGGATATGGAGATTTCTTTTTATTTGACAATACACAAAGAGTAAATGTGGATGGAGATGATAGAGGAAAGGAACATGAATGAGTTGTGGTGGTTAGTTTAATGACCTCATTTCACTTATGTATTTTTTGAATTAGTAGTTTCATTGGGATATACTAGTTAAGTAATTTTCTTTTGTAATTGTAGTTGTTGTATCAAAACTCAATTTTCATTGTCTATATGGTACTGTCTCTATGTTTATGCGATGTGGATGGCTTGGACTTGTCAACCAAGGAATGTGTAGTGTCGAACGAAATAAGATTGAATTTAAAACATGCATTTTGGCTTTGTGCTTGCAACAATAACTGAATTATAAAACATCTCATAACAAACATGTATAACAAATGGCTGTTTTGCTGCAACGTCATCTTTTCCAATTCTTAACCTACAAACTTGTTCAACACAATTTCGACAATTCTTTTCCAGGCAGGTCATATTCTCATATCCACCTGCTTCGACAACTGCAGGGTTATAATTTTGTGCAGCGGTATTCCTTCAATGTCATTTACTTCAAGCCGATTTTTCACCTAAGCACTTAATTTTGTGTTGTATCGATACAATCTAGATTTTGAAGGACTTTTTTTATGATTTTGATCGAGGTGTACTGTGTTAATTCTCCATATTCCACAAATACCAGAATATATGATTAATCTGGCTTTACATCCACTCTGCATGGTAGCTTGTGGTTTCAGAGAATTGCTTGTATTATTAATGTTTTTCCCTTCACAGTTACGAACAAATGTAGCATATCGTAGAACTCCATCATCATCATTTTTTGAATTTTCTTTTCTCATTGGAACGTCCAAGTTGTATGCATATCTTTTATAAAACTCTAATATTTCATTTTCATCCTTAAACATCATGCCCACTTCAGGCACAATCACACTATCTCGTCATGTTGCACCATCACCCAGTAATTTTGTATTGTCAATAACATTCTCGTCATCGAACTCCGCCAACATAACGGCTTCGACGTCATTTGAAATTTCTTTCCCTACGACAAAAAGCCGATTGAATTGTTATTTATAGTCCTCTTCCAGTGAACTACTTTACAATTGATGCAACATATTAGTTATGGTCATTTATAACATTTACAAATTTGGCTTCTTATGAGTTCATTTTCTAGAATAGCAGGTTCCATGCAATAATGAAATTTTCAGTTTGCTTATGCATTTATTCTGTACTACTAGATAAATCATGACATTAATAGGCTTCATTCTTTTGCAAATTCTTCCAAAAATTAACAAAGTCCTGCCTAAATCATACTACCCAGTATCATGCTTATACTTAAATAAAAATAAATTTTAGATCCACCTTAAAAAAATAATTTCAAATTTTACATTTCCCTGTCATCTTCAGCCAAACAAGCGACGGTGGTTGGAGGTCGTAGCTGTCGATGGAAGCAAAGATGGACAAATGGTTCGAAATATCGATGGTGTGACAAAAGCGATATCGGAGCTAGCCAAATGAACGGAGACTTCGGAGGTGCTTGGAGATGTCAGAGCTAGCCAAACGGTCGAAGTCTTCAGAGGTGGCCGGAGGTTGAAGTGTAGATGCGGAGTGTGAGTGAAAAAGTGGAAAATGGAGAAAACAAAAGGAGGGAAATGACGCCCAAATGACCTGAGATGAATGGGGAAAACGGTTAAATTGGAGTGGGCCACTGTTACCAAAATTTCATTTGCTGTTCATTGGTTTTTTTAATTAGAATAATGCTTTATCCACGTCACTTTGTTAGCAAGCCGGTCAAACCCAATGTTAAAGTAGCATAATTCATCTTTATTTGATAATAAACACTTTCATTTCGTATAAAAATTCCCCGTTTACGCTCATATTGTGATTTGAAGAAAAAGACAGTATTTTTGTCTGTCGGTTCTTTTATGACCACGATTCTAAGTCATCCGAAACAAAAATCCATTCTATGTGACTCAATTATTCATTATCTCGAGCTAAGGGAGAAGCAAAACTATCTTAAGGAGAAATCAAGAATTTAGTCAGTTCGAATTATTTTCTGTTTATTTCTTTGAATAAACTGCAAGTTTGATTTCATTTTGGTATATAAATATAATGTGGTTTGATAGTTACGCATATCATTTGCATGTGTTTTTATGTGATTAATTCTTGCAGTACAATGTGTGTATACAACACAAACAATATAAACTTGAATTACGCTCCTGCACAGGGTCTGTATAGGAGCTCTCACATGAGGGTGGACCTCACATGTGGACCCCACACGTGGGGTCCACTCCCATATGTGTGCACCTGTACAGACCCTGTGCAAAAGAGTCTGTGCAGGTAGCACGGTTGTATAAACTTAGGGTAACACAAATTAGATAAGAGTCGGATAGGTTACATTAACTAGTCGAGAAATAATCACATAATTGATGTAACTGTATACTTAATTTTCAAGATATTAAAATTCTAAGATACTATTTTGACTATTTATAAATCCGAAATTTAATTTCTTCTAATGTGAAATTGAGATTACAAACTAATAACTAGCCTGTAGCTAAAATATAGACCTAAAGCAAAATGAATTATGTCAATAAATCATGATTTGTTCAATTTTATTGATCTCTACTGTAATGGAATCTACATTACAAAATATCGTGGCACGATGATTGAAATTTGAGGTAGATACTATGAAACCTGTGAATAAAAATCACCATTGATGAAAAGTTTTCAATCGGCAATTCGATATTTTCATAATAGGCGAAAGTAAAATATAGAAAATTGCATATCAATTGACCTTAAATGATGGATAATCAGTCGATGATGTCGCAAATTATATGCTACAGAAGCTCCATATGTGAAATTAGATGGGCGTCACTTATGGAATATCACAGGACATCACTTGTCAAAACCGGTAGGTGATATCTTTGTTCATGATCTTCATATATAGTTCGTACATATTAAGAGAAAAATGAATTAGCTGCTATTAATTGGAACTCCGCCATGAGAATATAAAGACCCTCGGTCTGTGAAAAGTGAATCAATTGTTATCAAATTCAATGGGAACTCCACCATTAGATTACACGATGTTTGATGGAGATTAAAATTAGATTTTCAGTAAATTTTGATAAAAACTTTTGAAATATGTTGTTAAAAAATTGTGGGATGCATAAAAGATGTGATTAATATTGATTATTTGACTTTAACTTAGATTAAGTACTCATCATTCGATCAATTATATTGTCTCTTCTTCAAATGCTTGATCAATGTTGGAAAATGAAGATGAATTTGGCTTGAGAAGATGAGAATCCATTGCTTGAACATTTTAAAAGGCAATAATAACATATTTTGTATATAAATATTACTTAATTACAACATTACAAATGTACTCCGTAAGAATTGAATATTACATAATTAAAAAGGAAGCAAAATAAAAAAGAAAAGGAAGAAATATCTTGAAAACTTCGGGGAGTACCTAAATTTTGGTCTAGGTTAAAAGATGATAGGCTAGTCATTTTCCGGCAGTTGTAGCTCTCTGATCAAATTGAGGGGCATCTTTGGCTTCATGAAATCTGTATATTAGAGGTTCAAGATTGGACGCATATCATGTTGAAATTATTGTTCAAAATCAATAAAATAGACTTTGGAATGGAAAAATGATTTGATGGCCAAAACTTTTGCCTAAGTGGTAGCATAGACCTTTCTGGTCTGCGGTTGCATAAAGATATGCTGGGCTTATATTCCCCGCAAATGATTAAACTGAAAAATAGCCATTGTTTGAATTCTTGATGACATTTGGTGAAAAATTTGCAACTTTTCATGATTTTTTGGCATAATTTCGTGGGTGTTGATTGAAATTTACAAATACATGATAGATTATCACATCAAAGATGTAATTCAACAACTTGAGATCAAATCTTCATTACAAAGATAGAATTTATATTCTTTCCTTCATATCCAAATTTCTTTCAAAGTGTTCTTAAAGTTTTAGTAGAAAACACTAAGCCCATGTTTGTTTCCCATTTTCAAGGGAAAAGAATGAGAATTTTGACAGTTGATTCCAAATTCCAGCTGCACTTTTTCACCGTTTCTCTCTATTGTGGGTCCTACCTAGCATCTCAACGGGCAGAATTTGTCTACTAATTTCCTAAAAAATGTGGCCCAAACAGGGGCTAAGTGCTCAAGTGTTTTTTCTATTGCAAGACTTGATTAATCTTTCAAACCATTTGTCAATATTCTTTTAAGCATCAAATTCAATCCGAGATGGGTTAAATATTGTTTGAGGACAACGTAATTCGTGTTTAAGCCCTTATCTTTAGATCCGTTGTTCTTGTTTTTTGTTATTTTCTTTCTTTTCCATTCCCTTTGTGTGGAAAACATTGTTTAAATGTTTCACAATATACTTCTTCCAAACAAGATATTTCTCCCATTGGATATAGATTAAACTCTTATTTGGTGGGGATTAAAATTAAATGTCTTTTTATAAAATTAAAAAAAAAAAACAAACAAAAGGATGAAATATGTGATTAAAAAGTTATGAATTCCATAAAATATATTGTTAAAATTAATTGTTGATTTGACCTAAATTAAAAATCCAAATTTTAATTTATACCAAACGGGGGCTAAGCCCGTCCCTCAAACCTAAAGGAATCCAAATTTGTGTCCAAATCTTTCTCATTTCAGCCACAACAATTCATTCTATATTTTTAATTTTATTTTGAAATTGACTCATTTCACCAACATCGTGATACATAAGGTTGGACATGGTTCGGTTAAGAATTGAATCGGATTCAAAATTTTTGGGTATTTAGTAAGTGGAAACGTCAGGTTTAAATTTAATTATAGAATTGTTTGGGTTCAATTCCTTTCGGTTCGGTTCGATTTCATTCGATTCTCGGATTCCATACAATAATTAATTTTTGAAATATTTACAAAGCTATATTAATTCAACTAATGACATGCTCAATGTTAGCTTTTACAAAATAACGTAGTCCAATCTTATATGTATTTTACGTGTCTCTTTGCAGAGTTTTCATAAATTTGATTGTTAAAATTACAGGAAGAAGAAGATAGTGAGCTCACAATAATTAAGAGAGGTGTTGTTGAGTTTCAATTTGATTTCTCCAAAATCGTAAAAACAACATTACAGTAGAATAACATATTTGGGTAAAACTTAAGCCAATTTGATTAAAGTTGGACTTAGACTGAAAATTAGGAAAAAAAGAGAGCATATTTTTGGGTTTTAGCTAAATTAACTAATTAGCAAATTTATGTAAATAATAATAATAATAATAATAATAATAATAATAATAATAATAATAATAATAATAATTTGGTTTATTTAAAATAAATAAATTCAAAAATTAGTAAGATATAATTCTTATTTAATTATTTGATTCTTGATCTAGAACCGAGAACCGAATAAAACATGTCGGTTCTCGATTCAGATACAGGTTTAGGTATTTAATTTAAGAAGAATCACTCGATTTGATTTAATTTGGGTCGTGTTCGGTTCGAAAATTGTGTCCAACCCTAATGACACGAATACATAACCTAAAGGCTTTCTGTCGCTAATTTGCTAGGGATTATGAAAATCAAATCCATAGTCGATGATACCAACTGATTACGTGCCTCAATGTGAAATAACCCTTTTTAATGCTGTGAGACTACTTGTCTTTATTTTCTTACTCATACCTGCGATATGTACAGAAAATGGCTATCAGAATTGATACAGATGATACTTGGCAACAATCCGAAGGCTAATGGCAAAAAAAAAAAAAAAAAAGACGAGGCACTATGGCAGCAATTCCTCTGTACAAGTGGAAAATTTATTTCTTGACTCTAATGGGTTGTTCTTGGATCCCTAAATTATGAATTAGAGCACAAACATATGTTTACGTCTGCCAGTGGCGGAGCTAGCACCCGACGAGGGGGCGCAGCTGCGCGTGCTGGACTCCGCCGAACTTTCAGTCGCCGGGCGCCAATTGCTATGGAAGAAAGGAGAGGATTGGAAGGAGTGAAGAAGATGACTGTTACACTGCCTGCTGGTTTGGATTGGGTCTAACTTTTTTATTTTTTTATTTTTTGTTTTTCCATTTTTGGGTCAAAGAGGGATGGACCTTTTTTAAAAAAATAATAAGGCCTAATGAATGGCCCCAATCCTTGGACGACTGGACTGGAATCTCTAGACCATGGATATATTTCCTCCAAAACCAAATGACCAATCCACAATTGAAATGAAGTGAAGGTATAGGTGGACTGGCGTTGGCGGAGATGAGCAGAAGCAATACGCACATTGTGGTCTATGATGAGTGACAATGATCGGCGAGGAGCAAGTGGTGTGGACTATTCTTCTGTGGTGGACATTAGACTAGTGGTCGACCGACTTCTTGGTAACTAGTGAGCGCCTTTTTCCCTGTCGGCTACTCGGCTATATTTCTCTGTTTGTCCTTTTTTTTTTTTTTTTTTTTTTTTTTTTTTTTTTTTTTGTTCTGTGAGTTATAATTAGTTTTTGTATGAGTTATAATTTATGATTAATGATTTGGGAATTTAGATTTAGGAAATTAGGGATAAGTGAAAAAATTAATGGAGAAGATGGTTTAGTCAATGGTTGTGATTCACTGCATTTATCTTGTTTGTGTGTGTGTATGTTTGTAGTTTGTACACAACGGAATAGAGGAAAAGTGAAAGAAATGCTATTACGATCATTGAGTCAACGGGAATTTAGGCTTAGGAATTTATTAGTTTTAATAAACGACATCGCTATTACGATCGTTGAGTTAACGATCAATGGTTAACGGTTGATACCTGCCCTAGCTGACCTTCAGCCTTGGATTCGCCACTGACGTCTGCTGCCAATTCATGCCTTTAACATGGATTCGTTTTTACACCAGCACTTTTAGAAACTTGGACTACTTGCTTAACCCAATTTCGTTAATTTGGAAGATATGTGGAGAAAAATTCAAGAACATGAGAAAACTAGCAAGTGAAAATGACCAAGTTAATCCTATGCACTTGATTTCAAAGTCACAATACCAAGCTTTGTAAGTTGCTCAAACAGAACTGTTCATAAATGGAACAAGTTCAACATGACTGTGGACGATAGCAAATTGAGAAAAGGAAATAAAAAAAGATATTTGACAAGTTGTCCTGCATATCAAACTTGACTAATTGTTTCCTTCTCTGATAGTATTCTTCATAGAGGTCGAACGTGGGACTCTTTTATTGTATATATATAAATTGAACTAAACAAGCATACAAGTGGATCCGTGGCGCAATGGTAGCGCGTCTGACTCCAGATCAGAAGGTTGCGTGTTCGATTCACGTCGGGTTCAATTCCCGTTTTTCTTATGCTATTTACACCCCCTTTCACTTTTTGAGTTGGATGCTGAACTTGTGCAAGTTTTCCCAGGTGTAAAATCCAAGTTGGAAATTTTGTCAAAAATCATCTGAAGATTTATCAATGAATAATATGATTGGTTACATAGAGATTGACATTAAACATATCTCATAACCAAACTTGATGAAGGAATTCAATTTGTAAAATAACCTAACAAAATGATTTTGCATACCACATAATATTTTTCATAATATCCGTTATCTAGACATATTGCTAAATGTTAGTCATGGAGGATCATGTAAATTAATTAATCTAGATATATTTATAATAAATTAAAAATAGTGTTTTGGATCTGAGAATTGAAAATTTGGAATCAGATATAATTCAAGTGGAAATTTGTAAGTATGATGTCAAAGACCCGTTACTGCGTGGACTTAATAACTATTACTAGACTTTTTGTATTGGGTTAAGTTTAAGAACCTTGCTACATGTACACTATGGTGTACACTTGAGTTTACACTTTATCACGTCTCATTATTCTATTGGACAATTTAAATTTCAAATAGTTTTTCATCCAATTGATACTTGACAACAATGTAAGTGTCAACTAAAATATCAAAAATCAGTGTACAAATAGCAAAATTCTCATAGTCTAGGATTAGGGTTTCAAGACAACTTTATCTTTATTACTTGCTTGCACAAGAAAAGAACAAAATTCTAAACATTATTCTACTAAAATTCGACTATCCTCCTGTGATGAAATTTCAAGTTCATTCTTATTGTGTGAATTATCATTGAATGTTAGATATCTGGACAACTCCTGAACACTAAGATAGTGGTAGGACATATTTGTAATC
Organism: Olea europaea var. sylvestris; assembly: GCF_002742605.1. Lineage (NCBI taxonomy): Eukaryota > Viridiplantae > Streptophyta > Magnoliopsida > Lamiales > Oleaceae > Olea > Olea europaea. The sequence continues at coordinate 37,366 of NW_019228724.1, forward strand.
ATCAAAACTATAATTGTCATCACATATTCTTCCTAAACACAAAGACGATCTTGGTATGATTATTATAATTATCTAATTTTGTCGTGCATGTTTAAGTAAATACAGTACGTTGAAGTAAGCTATTGATGACGTAGTACATGACTAAGTTCTCGCTTGTGTAAATGAATGTAACAACCTCTCAAACAAAAGTTCACCTATCTAAACCAAGAGATGTTTTGTAGGAATTTATGCTGTGTGGGCTTGCAACGATTTAAGCTTAGTGAGCACTTTGTGGTGCACTAAATGGTTAGTTGCACACTATTGATATTCTACTTGCCATTATGGAGACGCTTGAAGGTGAACTATCACACGATAACATAGACAATATATGTTGTCATATTGTTAAATTTTTAACATATCGTTTTATTAATTTCTGTTAAGAAATAAGAAGATGTCAATGCATTATACTACAAGAAACATCGTATTTGAAATGACCTCTTTTTATTAACTAACAAGAATTGATGTGCCTAAATGTCAAGAATTTAGTGATCTCGACTCTTTTATATGTAAGTTGCAATAGATGACTTTAACCTACGTAACTAACACTCAAGAGTTTTGCTTGCTGTACAAGCCCATACTCACAAACCATGGGGGTGGAAGAATTTTTTTTTTTTTTAAATAATCACCCACCCCCAACCCAATGCAAGGGCTTGAGAGTGCCTTGTACCGCCCTGTGAACACAGGGTCTGTACATGAGGCAAAACTCAACACTCAATAGTGTCTCAAATAATGGCCAGGATGATGAGGACGCTAAAATCATGCTGTGAGAAATAAAGATCGAAATATTTCTGTGATAATCTTGTAGAATTGCTTTCTAATTTATGTTTGTGTCTACTGAACTACACTAAAATTTTGGTGACGATTTTAAAAAAGTTGACTCTATGGACATTAAAAATTTTTTTATAAGTGCATCACATTTTAATTATATTAGATTTTCTAACATTTATTAATTGTTATATTTATATTCTCGACCTTTTAATATCGCAACTGTACTAACAATATTTCATTAATTAGCACATTTTGTTTTTAATGAAAATTTTCGTTTAAAAATTATGTTTAAAAGGATGCAAAAAGACTTATTTGCATCATCTTATTTTTCAATAATAATAATAATAATAATAATAATAATAATAATAATAATAATAATAATAATTGTATACAAAAATGAGACTAAATATTTGTCACTTGTTTTACGGCATGATAATAAAACTTTTGGGCGAAAATCATCATTAGAAAAAATATACACTAACTAATGGAACAGGGATAATGAAAATACGATAAAAGAAATTGATGATATGAGTGTAAAATAAATAAAGTTGAAGACTCTTAATACAATTAAAAGATGATACATTTATAACTAGTGCGGTATTATAATTACTATTTCAAGGAAATAAAAAAGTTAAGTTAAAAATAAATTAGTTATATTATCATAAATGATAGTTTCAATGAAATTTGACTAAAAGTCAGTGTTTCTTTAATAAACAAACAACTTCATATCTTACCAATTGTTATTTAGGCAGTAAGAATTTTCAGATAAATGAATTTGAATTAAATCACCATATTAATTTTGTTTAAGATCAGATTTATTAAATGCAGATACCACCATTAGAGTGATGTTTACTTTAGTAGCTCACTTTAACTGTGAAATTGGAACAACTTATTTAACAACATTTTACGGTGTGAATCTGAAGAGAGTTTACACGAGTCTGACAAAAAAAAAAAGGGAAAAGGAAAAGGAAAAAAGAAAGTTCGATCATGTTTGCTTAAAAATCCATGTAATGTCTAAAGCAATTACCTAGGCAATGTAATAAAAGATTTGATTCTTTTATGTTATCTTTAGGTTTCAAAATACGTAAGTTTGACCACTGTTTATACTTCAAAACCAAAATTCCCTAAACAAATTTTTATATATCTATTATTGTATGTTGATGACATGTTACTTGTAAGCTCATGTATTAATACCACCAGTGACATTAAATCTGATAATGCCAAAAGAATCTTAGGGATGGATATAGTAAGAGATGGTACTAACTCTTTGTTGGTCTTAGAAACATCATCTTATAAAACTTAAGATGTTTTCAATGCTAGATGCTAAAGTTAACCATTTCGCAAAACATTTTGTACTAAGAGTAGTGTCCTAAAGTAAAGATGATGTTAGATATATGGAGTTCCCCGTTCAAATGTCATAGGCTCAATGATTTACACAATAATGTGTACAAGTTCTGATATTGCATATTCAGAGTGGATGTATGTAGGTGTAGGGGTCGGTCGGGGCTTTAGCTAGGCCTGCCCAAGCCCAATTAAAATTTCTAGAGTATCAATTATTTATTTATTTTTTCTCTATACAAGTCAATAAAAAATAAATAAAAAATTGTGCCCTTGGCTCTGTCCCTGAATGTATGTCTAATCTTGGTAGGGGTGTAAGCGGTCCGATTTTACCGATTTTTGATAGATTTTCAAACAAAACTGTTTAAAACGGTTTGAGAAAAACTCAAACCTAAACCAAACCATTTTGAATAGTTTGAAAAAAACTCAAACCTAAACCTAACGATTTGATCCGGTTTTAAATCGTCGATTTCGCCATATAATTTTTTACCCGTCTACTTGTATGTCATTAATTCATTGAATTTAATATATATTTATATCTCACTAGTAATAAATCTAAAACAAACTAAGCCCTTGTTTGAACCAAATTTTTGGGACAAAAAAATGAAATTTTGGACCGTTATTCCACAAGTCCAGCCGTCTTTGTTAACCTGCTATTTCATGTGTGGGACCCAACCTCCTCTCCAATAGTCAATTTTCTCATTATGATGATACAAAAAATATGACTCAAATAGGGGCTAAATATATCTACTATAAATTTAAATATTAACTAAATCAAAGTGAAATCACAATAAACTAAAACATAGTTTTTTTTTTTTTTCATTTTTGTTCACCATTTTTAGGCTAACGACGATACAATAACGTTACAATACAAATTTACTAAACTAGATATAAGGTCCAAGAAATATAATAATGTCCAACAAGATCTCGTGATCATCATATCTGAAAAAAAAGATACTGATTAAACAAAGAAAATAACAAATCACAATAATAAAGCAATTATTTATAATATCTAAATATAACAATTACACAAGTTTACGTTTGTATGATGTTACGAAATACATTTAATTTCAGATTCTTACCTTAGTTTACTCTAAAAAGTTATTGATCTGAAACTTTATTTGTAGCAAATATTATCACCGAAAGTTTAGGATCTCTTTGTCTCCGATTTGGTATAATGGACTTCAATTCAACTTTGAAGGGCGTGAAAAATCTGAAAAAGAAGTGTGTGGTGCCGGTGGCTCAAAACTGTGTTGGGTGTCGACTGGAGTTCATCTAAATTTTGATAAGGAAAAAGGCTTTTAATAGATTATGTTAGTCTTGAAATTATTAAATATATATTAGGATTATTGGATGATGATGATGATGATGATGATGATGATGATGATGATAATAATAATAATAATAATAATAATAATAATAATAATAATAATAATATCTGTATTATAAAATTAGGAATTGACAAAAATATTCACAAATGACAAAACTATTAAATTTTACATATTTTGATGAATTTTCAAAAAATTTCATTTTTTCATTTTTTTATTTTTATATATTTTTTCGCCGGTCCAATTTGGTTTTAAACCGCAATTAAAATTCTCAAACCTAAACCAAACTATTTTGACCGATTTGGTTTGGGTCAAAACCATTTCGTTGATCGAGTCCACGTGGCACCAAACCGACGGTTTCTAAAATACGATTTCGATTTGATTTTCCGATTTTGCGATTTTTGCTTACAACCCTAAATCTAGGAGTACAAACTTGGGAAGCGTTGAAATGGTTTTGTGCCTTATTATAGCATAAATATATGTATGCTATATTTAGAAAGTAGGTTAGAAAAGATATATTCTTTGGCTTAATTTCCAAATGAGTAATTAGGTATTTAAATTGGAAGAATTATATGTATAATTTAGAGTGTAACGGCCGGAACGATGGATGGTATAACATATAGTTCTATCTTTTGAAGGCATTAGATTTTGTGATCTTTGCAGTTTGAGTAATAGCATCATCATGTTTAGTTAGCAATAAATGATAAGTCTAATAAAATGGATATTATATCTCTACTTTTTTTGTACCTATTCCACCGTATTGCCACATAGTTCGACGATCATCATCATTTTTAATGGCAAACATTGGTTTAATTTTATACATTACAGTGAGAGAATTGAATTGAAAGGAGATGTAGATGCGAATTATATATGCTAGTGATAGGGATAATAGAGAATCTACAACATCGTATTCTTTTACTTTTTGTGATTCATGCTTTCGTTGCAAGTCACAAATAAAACATATTATAACTTTATCTATTACTGAAGAATAATATGTAGCTAAGTAGTTATAACTGAAGCTACAATGGAGATTTAAGTCTTGTTTAAGTTTGCTTAGCATCATACAAGTTAAGAGGATAGTTTTAAGCAATTTGGCTTAAGGTTTTGCTTTTTGCTTGATACTGACTTTGTTCTTTTGCTTCTCGCAGGACACAAACCTAAGAGGAGCTTCTTTTACACTAGTTGAAGCCCATTAATCAAGTCCACCTTAGTGAGTCATTGGATCAGCTCGGTTGAACACGACCATTAGAAGTGCAGTATAAAAGGGTGCCGGTTTATCCTTCTACGATTCAGTTAACACACACAACTCTCTTCTTCTACACCATTCTATTCTATGTAGTTAGTGTTGATAAAACTGTAGGGAAATCTGAATACGTTAATGAACTCCAAGGCACGAAAAAACGTTATCTTTTAAGAGATGTTTCTCTCCTATTCAACAAAGTCACAACTGGGGTATGATAGAAAATCTCTCTCAGGATACAATGAAGGCGTTTGATTCAAATTATGACTATTTGATTAAACAAAGAAGACACTCGAAAATAACTGATTGACGCCAAAAGAAAGAAGGAAGAATAAATTGTTTAATGTGTTTGCAAATGAGAATTCGCCCAGAATTTATAGAAATTGAGGCAACTGTTTGAATAGGTATATCCCTTGAAATCCTTGCGTACATCTATTGGAAGTGACTGTTAAAAATGAACAGATGCACCTATTCAAAAACTTTAGAAAATAAAATTCTATTGAATAGGTCGAACTCCGTTGCGCAACGGCAAACACTAATCCGGGCGGCAAATCATTCGCAAAACAAAAAATTAAACACATGCAAAATGATGAAAAATATCTAATAGTTAGGGTTTCCTAAAGTGTTTACGCCTATTCTTGAGAAGTTTGAGAGAATACTAAGGTTCCTGAGTGGGATTATCGTTGTAAATTCTGTTGTTGATTCATTGTTGGCGGTGATTAGTGCAAAGAGGCCTTCTACGTCTGTAGAGCCTCGAAAGGAGAAGTCTGTTTAAGTTTAACTCCTTGTCTCTTTCAAGGGGCGAACATATCTTGTGTTGATTCTATTAATTTCTACAATTTAATTCCGTGCCTGATACATTTGGGAGAGGGGGTATTTGAAATGAATCGTTGTGACAAGTTCAATACGACCTTAAAAAATACGTTGAACACAAATTTTATATGCGAAGATTTCTGGTTATTATTTCTCACTCTTGAGCTATTATTAATATAATTATTTAATTTTAATAATTTCCTTAAACTAAAAATAATTTTGTAAGTTATATAACAATTTTCTCTGCCCAATAAAAAATCAAAGCTTAGAAGATATCTTGAATAAGAATGTCTCAATGAATGATGATGGGTTGTGCCAGATGAGATGCTCCACCCCAATTTTTCTCTGCACAATAAAACATCAAACTTACTTTTTTTTCGTCTTCTTCCTCCATTACAATCGAATTCACCCTGCCAAACATAAGGTTTTTTATTTTTATTTTATTTTTTAAACATAAGGTAATTAGTAGGAGTACTTTTGATTTAATTGAACCTTTAGAGTGAGAAGATAAGGGCTTGGACTGCATGCGGGGATGGACCCATAATTATTCTTAAATGGGGGCGAGACGGAAAATTAGCTAAAATAAATTGTGAAAAAAATCAAAAAAAAAATTCTAAAAATTTAAATTTAACAAGATCAAATAGAAGATTTTTGAAAATTCAGTGAGGACGGCCGACCCCATTCGTCCCTTGGTAGGTCCGCGAGCATGCCTATTGAAGAATGAGTTGTTCATACTTCAAACACCGTGTCTTGATTAAGGGAACCTACCGAAGTTGTTGCAATTTGCATTAAAGTTGCAAGTTGTTGAGGATATAATTTTGTCTTAATCCTATTAGTTATCCTTGACTGATGTACACAAACTTGAAAGCCAAGCCCATTGATTAATCAGTTACTTAACTGATAAACCATTTTGAAAAGCCAACGCAATCTGAATATTAACTTTTAACTTTAAAAAAAATGAAAAAAAGAAAGAAAATGTCCTGGTAGTATAAAAAGTAAAATTGTGGGTAATATATTTACCTACGTCTTTGGATTACTTGTTTTCTGTTTTATTTTAATTTTTAAGGTAGTTATAAAAATTACTTCTAAAATAAGTAACTTACTTATTTTGAAATTTTATCAATAAACTATATTTATTTTACAATTTACTTAGAATGTTTAATCTTTTCAAACACTAAGGCTATATTTGGTACATGGGAAAGGTTATTTAAGGAATTTAGTATAAAATTATGATAGATAGCAGTGGACAGATATTATTATGTTGAATTAAGGTGGATATTCTTATTTAATTTTAATCATATAACATAATACTCTAGTCTGAATAAGAAAAAGATGTAGGAAATGACATTCTTTTGACTAAAAAATTGTCCATAATACCCTCTATCTATTAATCCCTATTATAATTTATATTTAATTTCTTCTACAATATAATTCGATACACAAAATATATTCTAAAATGAAACTAACAAATGGGATGGCACATTTGGTCTCGAATAATTGAGATTTACACTTTGTCAAAGTTTGCCAAATTTTTTTTTATTGTGTTAATTTGATTTTAATTCGATTTTTACCAAGATGATTTTGGAACAAATTTTAACAAACAATTTAATATGGTTGATTTTGTGTCAACATTCGAACACCGCATAACATTTGATATCACTGTGTAACTTTGACTTGACATTGGACCTACAAATTGAGAATAGGTATTATGCCCCCGTCTGGTGCTACTTTCTTGAGCAAATTTATTAGATTTTGATACAATTTGGCGTATGTTTCTAATAATTTATTGAAAAATTGCTGACATTAGAATGCAATAATTTTATCTACAAATTGTCGTCAATACCTTTCATTTGTTTACAAATTGCTGACGTTAGAATGCAATAATTTTATCTACAAATTGTCGTCAATACCTTTCATTTGTATTTTAACGAAAGATTGGTATAAGAGTGTGGAGAAAAAAGAGAGAAACACAAGTGCGATAATGTGCAAAATGCCAAAATTTATTATTGTTTTTGCAACAAAAATTGAAATAATTAAAGAAAACTACAGTGACAATATAACTACTTATATAATTCAAATTTCAAAGTCAACCCTTTGTTACTTTTTCTTATATATATTCTTTTTCTACTTCTGTAGCTTATCGAATTAGGCTAATAAAATTAATGACCTTAGTTAATTATCTAATTATATAATTGATCTTGAAAGAAGCCTCCATCAAATGAATTCTAAATTAGTTGAATTGTCCGTTTCATTACAATAAGTTAAGAATTTTATAGTACGAATGTTAGAAAAATCTGGTATTGTATCCTAGGGACACGCCTTAGGTCATAGGTCGGTACAACCTCAAGTACAAATGTATTATTACAACAAGAATTATATTATTTGTACACCAACGATGTACACGCTCCTCATAAGAAAGAGAGATCCACGCATTTTTTTATTGGACGTGGGCACCCCCTATTGTGAGGGGAGTCAACGCCGATGTACGTATTGCAAATCCCTTACAACTATTTGGTTGGTCGGTTGTGCTAATTAGAGTTAATGATAGGATTATTTATTTATTCATTTTTTTTTTTAAAACAACGGTTTCTCATTTAAAAAATCAGCAGCTGCCAAATCAACCAAACACTGCACTCTTTTTTTCCTTCTCCAGGCAACATTATTCTCGGTCAGTACATAGTTGACCTTCAAGCCCTATTTAGTAGAATTAAAATTTAAATTTTAATCTAAATCAAATTAAACAATTAAACTCTCGTTTGATCCTATTTTCTGGAAATGAAAACGGGTCGACTAGTACTTTTTTTTTTTTAATGAGTGATTGAAAAAGAAAGAAATTTTTTTATTTACATGTAATATTATTTTATAGAAAACTCTGTGATTGAAAATATGAGAGAAAAAAATGAAATGTAATGGAATAGAAATTAATGAGGACCAAACGGGTTAATTTTAACCACATGTTTCATATGACCCATAACATTTCAACAATATATTTCATTAACTTTTATCAAAATTTAACGAAAAAATTTGATTTTAATCCCTACCAAATAAGGGCTAAATAGGAATTAGTTTGATTTTGTCATTCTATGAGTTTGGTTTTAGTTATTTGCAAAAAATAAAACTAAATTAAAATTAAAAGATTACTATAGGACGAGAAAAACTTAAAAGACAAATGAAAACACAACAAAAAGTTCAAAAAATGTGCAGTAAAAATACTTAAAAACATTACTTAAATCGAAGATCAAAATTGTCAATGATTAACTTTGTATCAATACTAAGAGAAATCTCCTCCTCAATATAGAGAACTATGGAGTTTGTTAGACATTCATTCTCAATTTTATTGTGAATCGATATATTGACGATTTTCATCCTTGAAAAGTTCATTGTTTCAGAAATTGGAAGAGTCGATACTAAATAAAACAACCTATCAATTTAGAAATAATGACGCAATCACTTTGTTTCAACCAACATTGACATGTGAAGAAAGAGAATGATCAAGATTCTAAAACTAAATGTGGTGAAAGTACAACAAACTTGTAATGATCCAATTGTCTCCTCAAATCATTTCTTCTCCTCTGTTAAAACCTAGTGGATAAAATTTCTTAGCAAAATAGAATTTAAAAAAATTATTTTGAACCATCAACATAATTTAAAGCCTTGAATAGCTCAAGAAATTTCATTGTTATCTGTTTAAATGTATTATTCAATTCTATCGATAGAATCTGTAATCGTATTGATTATATGAAAGCATGAAATATCATTTTTATAGTTGACACAAACGTTTTGCTGATATAACAATCATTTAATCCTATCGTGTCAATATTATTCATCGAGAAGCAAATAAAGAATATAAAAACAAGCAAGAAGGATTGGTGTCATCCTCAATCTTGACCTAAATTTGTAATTTTATCTTCAACATATATTTTCTTGACATGTCGGAATAATGATAGCTAATTCGTTAAAATTTGGGTATAAGAATGTGAAGAAATAAAAGTTGGGTAGAAATGCAAAAGGAGGTAAAAATTAGGGGGGCGGCTGTTATTTAACCAAAATAGTAGCTTAGACTTTAATGTTATACGTTTCTCTCAAGCATTGACTTTCTATAATTTAATGAACTGGAGATCCAAGGTACCCACCGTTAGCATAAAGTCATACGAAATAAAATTGATTATAAAATGGAAAATTCTTGATGTCCATTATGTACACATGGCGCAGTCCTATTGGAGGGGCACCTGGCACCAAGCACATCTGAAATAAAATTCGATTTAAATAAATATTATTTTAAATTTGTGTGGATTGAGCCTTGACTTTCCATTATAAGTATTCGCGGTTCACGTGGGATCATAGACCAATTAGATTACACCAATTTTGAAGGTAGAGGAATATTACATGCAAGGTTTAGAAATAGAGTAATAATATTTAGGTTCGAGTATCAATGAATTTGGTTATGAGAATTTTGAAGTTCTCTAGATGACTATTTATTAGAAGGCTGTTATACATAACATTTTACAAGCACAGCAACATTAATAATTAAGTAAATAATATACTTATATTTAAATGAAGAATTTGAATGAAAGGTATTATGGAAAGATTTTAAATATAAAAGTAAATAGGGTAAATAGGTAGGAATTTTTTTTTTTTTGGGGCCCCAGTTTTGAAGGCCCTAGGCAATGCCTCGGTGGCTTTGTTCCAGTGCCACCTCTGGGTATTAAGCACCCTGTTTCTATTCTAACTACACATTTTTTTTTTCCAAAAAATCACTTCTTTAGAACTCATTTCCCAAAATATATATATATAGAAAAAGAAAAAAAAACTCTTTATAATTTGTTGTCAAAGAGGGACTAGGTATCAATTTAGGTGATAGTTAGATGACATTAATTAATAGATTAATTGAAATACGAATTCACATGATTTTATTAAGTAGACATATTAAGAGCGACCACCTAAATTGGTGTTCCAGCACCACGTGTGTTAAATAACATTATTCTTAGCAGAAAGGCGTCTAACCAGATTGGAGGTCGTTAACGGTGGCATATGAAGGTTCCCAACATTTGTTTTTGAGAATTCATATACCCAACTTTATTTTGTTGTATTTTTCTCTCATGCGTATATTTATTAGTGCATCTTGTCTCTGATGACAACTTCTGTCCAAAAGTTCATTAGGTAGTAACGCATAAAAGATATATTTATTTATCGTATTTTTAGATGTGTAAAATAAAAACAAATTAAAAATTTTGACAAAATAGTTGCTATTCATTCAAAGCACACTAACAAAATATATGAACAGAAATCGTTATCAGAAATAAGATGTACTAAACTATTAATAAATTGAAGGATAGGTTGCAAAAATTGGGGACATAAGCCCGTCATGCAATTAAATTGTGGTGCACTGTAACAAAAATTGTGCTGCAATTACCGTTATGTTTTTTCAAGGCAAATGTTTCTTTTTATCTTTGATAAATTAGAGTTGCACTCCCAAATCTTTCACATGTCGTGAGAATAGGTCTTCAACCTTCAAAAGTGAAATTTTGTGTCCTTAACATATTTAAATGTTGAATCTAGGTCCTCATGTGATCAAAATCAACAATGTAGACTTGAAAGTCGCACACAACTTTTACAACTCACAGTTGGAGGACAAAATCGTAAAACTATTTAATATTTATCTCTAATTCAACTAAAAGTTACGTAATATTTTATCGTCTAAATTGATTACTTTTGTCGAGTTTCACATATTCAATTAGATTAAGGATTCTAAATTTCACTTTTAAAGGTTGGAGACCATAACTATACTATATAAAAGGTTGAAGGACCTAATTTACCCTTATATCTTTATCTTATTTTTATTAATTAAAAATGAGGGTATTTGATCATTTTAACAAAAAATTATTTAACTAACACAACCATCTCTTTGGAACCCAAAATGCTTCGAAGTATAAAGTTGATGACAAAAGTGCTTCGTTTCAAAGGTTGAAGATTTGAATGCTCTAGCATGTAAAAGTTGGAAATTTGAAATTTTCCATGTAATGTGTTATTTGGAGAAAGATCAACTTAGTGAGAGCCATGAAAGTTGAGTGTAATCTTTTTTTTTTTTTTTAAGAATTTCTTTCATTAAACAGCAATTCATCTATTATACTTTTGAGTTAGAAGACATAAAATTTTATCTTCCTCCATTTTTCAGTGTCAACTTTGTTCACACGCTGCAATAATTGGAGCAATTTTGAATGAAAATGGGCTTTAAAAAAAAAAAAAAAAAATTTAGGGTTTTGCTAATGAACGAACACAGAAGAGACAAAAGAGTTGAGTTGGGGTCAAAGTAAGCATCTTTAGTAAATATATAGTTGCCATATTTTGTTTCATTGTTAAGGAAATGGACTTTATAATTACATTTTAAAAACAATATATATTTTCATTTTAATCTTCATAGAACACAAAAGAATTATAGAGGAAATTCCTTTAGACTAACTAGTGAAAATTTTGATAAGTAACCTTAAGAAACTTTATTTCTTTAGTGATTTTTTGTAATTCAAATTTCCCATTCTGTTAAAGAAGAAAAAAAGGAGAAAACTAAGGGCACGTTTGATGTAGATAATATGAGAATGAATTTTATTAAAAATATTTTTTTAGAAAATATGTTGTTAAAAAATAAATAAATAAATAAAAAAGGTTATGGATTTACTTATAAAATTACTTTATTGAAATGATTAAAAATAAGTTTGAAAAATATGAATTCTGTCATAATTATTTGGTTAGAGTATGAGATGATTTAATCAATGGTCACTACATTTTGCTATAGGCTACTACGTGCTCGTAGATTTTTAAAAAGTAATTCGATGCTCGCTGAACTTTGCTATAAATTATTACTGCTCACCAAATTTTAAAAGGTTGCTTGTTTCTCACTTAAATTTTAACACAATTACTTTTGCTCATTGAAATTTGCCATAGGTAATACTGATGGAAATGATATGGGTAATTAATGGCTAATTTGTTCAAATTTGGATGAGCAACAAGTAACATTTTAAATTTCGATGAGCAAAGAGTATTAAGGATCATGCTACGGATCCTTAGCCTTAATTCAAGGCTTTCCATTTGTATTCCAATTAGACCCATAATTGTAGCTTCCATTTTTATTTGCTTGATTCTTTCCATCCCATTGTAAAGCTCTCATCATCAAACTACCTTCTATGGAAAAGCCAATTGTTAACTCTTCTTGAGAGTCAAGAACTGCTCGGCTATGTCGACAAAACTCTTAAGCAACCTCCACGATTTGACCCACCCAACTCTCAGACACCAAAGAGCAAACACTTGGCGTGCCTAGCTACTTGACAACAAACATGTTCGCACTCCCATGGTTGTCTCTCAGCACGTGCTTGCTGATGGTCCTTTGTTATCGGATCCTACACTTTACAGATCTCCTGTTGGTGCTCTCCAGTATCTGATCATCACCCATCTAGATATTACTCATGCTATTAACTCTGTTAGTCAGTTTCTTCACTCCCCAACTGAAGAACACTTTCTTGTTGTCAAACGCATTCTTCGCTATGTTAAAGGCACGTTGCAATTTGGCCTTACTTTTCATCCATCTGCTGCTCTTTTGGGCAAGTTGCCCAAATACTTCAATTGCTCTACCTCTAGTTACTCTATTAATCTCGGTGGCAATTTGATTTCTTGGAGTGCCAAGAAGTATCTTACTATTTCTCATTGTAGTTGTGAATCTGAATATCGTGCTTTGGCTCTCACTGTCCCTGTACTCCTTTGTTTCATGCATCTATTTAATGACCTCAAAGTTTCAATTCCACAGCAACCACTCTTCCCATGTAACAACAAGAGTGCTATCTTCTTGAGCTCTAGTCTGGTTTCTCACAAATAAGCCAAGCATGTCGAGCTTGGCAACCACTTTTTTCGTGAACTTGTTCTTGCTGGCAAGTTTTGCACTCAGTATGTGCCTTCTCATTTGCAAGCTGTCAAAACCACTATTTGAGCTCTTCCCAAGCTTCACGTACGCTCCAATCCGACGCTCAACTTGACGGGGTTTCAATGATCATGCTAAGAATCCTCGGTCCTAATTCAAGGATTTGCATTTGTATTCCAATAAGACCCATAATTGTAGCTTCCATTTTTATTTGCTTGCTTCTTTCCATTCCATTCCATTGTAATAATACCACATACAAATATGTAATATGCATATATGTATATGAAATCAATCCACCACTCAAAAGTGTGGTGGTTTTCAAACATTTACAAGTAGTACAGCAAAGTTCAGTGAATAAAGAGTAACTTTTTAAATTTTAATGAGCAAATAATGACCTATAAGAAAATTCAGTGACCATTGATTAATTTCACTCATTAGAGTATGTTTTAGAAAGAGACTATTTCTGACTAAAGCTGAGAAGACGACCTGGTTTCACATAGACATTTGAAATTCTTAAAAATTCCTCGTACTTTAAAAAGGACACTCTGAGCTCAATAGATAAGAAAGAAGTCAATACCCCCAAACCCATCCTTCCTGCTCCCGAAGTTTCTTCTCCTTCTTGAATAACCATAAAAAAAAGTTGTAATTTTCTGGCCTCCAGGCAGTCATTCATGTCACAATTATTACAAAAGTAGTGTAATTATGCGTTGGTGGCAGTCATCCTCATCCAAATCTCCTTGTGATGATAATAGCCTCATCGACAACGGAGGAGGCAGTGGAGCTGCAGGATCATCCAAGTACACTTTGAAATCGCTTCTTTTTCCCTTCGTCTGGAGCCGCCACCCCACCAAAGCCGCCGGGAAGTTGCAGCATCTGTCGGATAATTATGACGCTGAGCTCTTGTATTCTCCCTCCCACTTCGAGAATTCTCCCACCAGGCTGTCATCCTCAGCCTTCTCGACAGTTTCAGGTGCGCCGTTCCCTCAGCCGCTGCCATTACCCAATTTACAGCCGGGGAACGTGATCCAGCGTTTGAACCATAAAATAAAACACCGTAGCGGTGAAGAGAGGGCGAGAGAAAAAGAGAAAGGAGTAGAAAGGAAGCAAGCTGATGGGTTGAGCGCAGCTGATCCCATTGACAGACTCAACGGATTTAACAGGTACCCAAAATAATTTTCCATGTTCATTTTACCAAGCATCACGAACATTTTTTATATAGATAGTAGCCGGTAGCTGAACTTAAACATTAGTTTCAGTTAAGTCACTGTCCATGTATCTGTTAATTGATTTAATAATGTTGCATTTAGAATGCCTAGAGGGAAAAATTTTAAGGGTCTCAACCTAACCTAAGATTTAGTGGGAAAATAGTCCTTATCTGAGAGAATTAATTTGACTCAACCACTTCCCTAATTAGAGCTTTTGTCAGAAATTTCATCTTCAAGTGCAGCATCAATGTCATTGATTGAAACTGATTTAAGGCTAGATGCCCAAATAAAAAATTGTGAGCTGAAGGGCCTTGACCAACAAAAAAGTCACTATGATCATCATCGTGCATGGCTCTGTTCTCAATGACACGATCATGTTGATTACCAACTTCTAGCTGCACCATTTATCCATCAAAAGTGTATTGACCCTCCTGTTTTCTATGCTTAATCTTCATCCTTCTAAAAGTAATGTAGAAAAGAATGTCTTTAGAGCTTCATGATGATGAGTGTGCAGATAATGTAAGCCCTTCTTATCCATCTCTGAAAAGTGACATATTGATGAAGCCTGAGCTCCTTCTATCCTCGATATCTCCTGACCAAGTCCCAACCATTCTAGATGTAGCACATCTAAGGCCCTCTCTAATTAACAATCTTATATAGTCTTCCATAGATTTGCACTCTTTCTACTTCACAAGCATCAGATTTCCCTCACTTTTTTTGTACATTATACTTGTTACAAAGTGGTTCAAGAATTGGTGACTGAAATGTTATCCATCTGGTAATTAGGCAATCTGATCCATTTGGAAGGGGTTTCCCAAGATCTTATCAATGAAGAGAATTGAGGAATATTAGCCCATCTTGTTCCATTTTCTGTCAACAATTTTTGTTTTTTGGTTTTGACTGGAGTTATTTCAAATTTAATTGGATTGCAATCCTCTTTTGCTTTTCTTTAGTTTTAAATATTCAAGGCGCGTTCTATTTTTGTAGTTCATATATCTGATTTTTGACTTCTATTGTGTTTAGAGGCAGCAGTACTTGGAAGTGTCAACCAACTCGTCTGAAATCTTAAACTGTAGAGAGGATACATTTATTTATTTAAATCTTGTCTTCAACTCTGCAATTGTTCTTGCCTTCAGTGATTCTTCTTAAGCATGGCATAGTATTAACTGTCTATTGTGAGTTCATTTATTCTCCGATTGCAGCAGATTAACAAGCCAAAATGATGGAAGGAATGCAGAACACTCTGAAACTCGGTCATCTAGAAAGGAAAATAGAACAGGAAGATTCTCTGACAACTACAATACTAATCGCTCCATTAGTGCTCCATCTAGTCCTTATTCAAGCCCTGAAAAACTCAGCTCTGAAAGAGGTAATAGTGTTTTTTTGGTAATCCATTACCTGTCTTACTTCAAGTGTTTTCTGAGTTTGGTCTGCAATAGAGGAGCCTCTATCTGATGCAAAATTTGGCCTAGGCTTCTCTTATCAAATGCTACTCGAGAAGACTTCATCTACTGTTGATAATTCTCCCGCCAACAGTCCAATTGTACGTTCTCACCGTCCTGCAACAAGTCCTCTTAGACGTGAATCATCGTTTCCCAACAATGGCTCCAATGCTCAGGCCGCCTTACATCCTTTACCTCCTCCTCCAGGATCCAACATGCCTTCCCAGCCTGCAATTTCAACAGTTGCAGCTAAAAATGAATTCATCCCCATTAACAGTCTATGGCAAAAAGGGAAGATTCTTGGGCATGGGACATTTGGATGTGTTTATGTAGCTTCCAACAGGTACACAAATTCGATATATAATTACTTTTTCCCAAGATTTCATCTGGTAGTAGAGACTATTTACTTGTTATTGTCAACAGAGAGACAGGGGCTTTATGTGCCATGAAAGAAGTTGATGTTTTACAAGATGACCCAAAATCTGTAGAGAGTTTAAGGCAGTTGGAGCAGGTTTTCATCCAGTTCACCTGTTTCCCTTTTTATTTTTTTAATATTTTTCTAGACTCCAGTATTCTGAAATTAAATTTATGAAATGCACGTTGAACTTTCTGCCAAGTTCCTTGCATCATTGTCGCTGTGATTATGGTTAATTAACATATTTTTATGATATTATGCAGTTCTCTAACCTGGAAAATGGACAGAACTCTAGTTCTCCTCAAATTTGTTTCAGTTAATTTTCAATAGAAGGATTTGCATTCATATCTTATTTCTATTTGCAGGAAATTAAATTACTATGCCAACTAAAGCACCCAAATATTGTGCGGTACTATGGCAGTGAAATAGTGAGTAATTTCTTTAATGGTACTCTGGTAACTGCTTGGCATCTCTGCATTATACGCTCTCACAAGAGTCTTGGTTTACGTTTATCCAGGCTGGTAACAGATTTCACATATATCTTGAATATGTCCATCCTGGTTCGATCAATAGATATATCCGTGACCATGGTGGACCAATTACAGAAGCTGTTGTACGCAATTTTACTCGGCATATTCTCTGTGGTTTGGCTTATTTGCACAAAATGAAAACCGTACACAGGTAATGTTGAAAGACTTGATATGCTGATAGTAGTACGTGGCGAGCTAGAAGATAACCAAGAAGCTTTTTCTTCTTCCTTTTTTTTTTTTTTTTTTTTAGGTGGACTGTCGATGGATATAAACTTGTCAACTTTAGAATTAAGATTCTGAGTTTAAGTTCTCTTATAATTCTAGAGTTAATAATATATTATTTCTGAGCTGACCAAGATTGATGACATCAATTATTTAGGGATATCAAATGTGCTAATTTGCTTGTCGATGCATGCGGAGTTGTCAAGCTTGCAGATTTTGGGATGGCTAAACATGTGAGTTTTCATCTTCCAAAATATATCTGTAT
>NW_019228724.1:54911-67315 GCF_002742605.1 Olea europaea var. sylvestris
CAACGGGGATGGGGGTGGGGGGGTGGGTGAAGAACAGTGAACTTCAGAGATCCAACAATCAGTAGATTAAATGACTGATATTTCTTAAAGAGCCCTATGAGATCTATCATAATGTGATTATGCATGAGAGTGTAACTTGAGATAGTAGAACTAAATGAATTTCTCTCTTTTTCGGGCACCTGTCTTTGTATTCTTGAAATCCAATACTGAGACAGGATATCTAATATCTTCTTTCTCTCTGTGTTTTACTAAAGATTGTAATTAGGAAGTGTAAATTTATGTCTATCTAATGAGTTCAGTACAATAAGTTGATGTTTGGTCGAGATCATTTTGTCTATGTCCATTTTTCTGTATTTTCCTCTTCAATTGCATTGTAGGCCTTTTCCCGTCCGTAATTTTTTTTTTTTTTTATTATTATTATTATTATTATTATTATTAATAATAAATGGACATTACCATTGATTTAGAAAAATGCAAAACCATTAGATCATACATGCTGCTCTGTGAATTCATTGTAGCTTTACAATTATTTCACCACTTTTCATGTTCGACTTCCTCCTCGTCAGTTACTTTATTTGGATATATCGTGTTTGAATTTGTAACTTACATCTCGGTTTACAGCTACCTGAGCAAGTGGCTAATCTGTCATTAAAAGGAAGTCCGTATTGGATGGCCCCCGAGGTACATTTATGTTGCAAGCTCAAGTCGTTTATCCTGTTAATCAATGTTTTATCGCACTGACATCATACCATTTTTTACAGCTCTTGCAGTCCTCGATGCAGAAGTATGCTAGTTCCAATCTTGCTTTTGCAGTCGATATATGGAGTTTGGGCTGTACTATAATTGAAATGCTGAATGGAAAGCCTCCTTGGAGTGAATATGAAGGGGTAAGTAAGCACAGGATATTGAGTAATCACATTTTTTCTCCTTTTGTTTTATTTTCCTCGCCTCCAGCACAACTGTGTCCACTTTTTCTTTTCAAGATATTCACTTAGAAATTTATGAAGTCAGGATATTCATCTTTTTTTATCCACTAATTTATTGCATGTTATCCAATTTATCTATTTCAGGCTGCAGCTTTATTCAAGGTTCTAAAGGAGACTCCACCAATACCTGAAACATTGTCAGCTGATGGCAAGGATTTCTTGCGTTGCTGCTTGCGAAGAAATCCAGCAGAGAGGCCGAAAGCTAGCTTCTTGCTCTCACATCAATTCGTAAAACAATCACATAAGGATGATGCCTTATCTTGCCCCCACCATTTAATGGACCAAGTTTGATGGTAAATTACATTTGTAAACTGCCTTTGCATTTTCAGTTAGCTGATACTGGTTATCTATTTAACAATAAGCACGATTCAACAGGACAATACAGCGTTTCATAAAGAGTAGCGAACCTATAATTTGAACCAGTCCATGTATCTTCAGACACACAGATCAGAACAGGCAAATCGGCTGACGAGTAGGATCTGTTAGTGGAGATTGTGATGGAGACTCGTCAAAAATGTGCACTTATTCTCAGCTTAAAAATAGAAACTAAATTCTTGCTCATTTTCTCGCAATATTCATTTGTTTTCTAAGTTGGGAAATATTTCAATTCAATCTTTCGCAAATTTCCATTCTTGTTGTGAATGATAGGTAGAAATTCCACTTTTATTTTTGAATAATTTAGACTACTGATTTCATATATTGAGTGATTGAAATTTAATTTGTACTGTATATCTTTTCCAAGTTCCCCATTTCTTATTCTCTTCTTTTCCTCCTTTCTTTCTTCCCATTTGCATCAATTGGTACTAGTGTATTGTTAAGAGCTAAATTCTACATTTGGTTAATTACTAAAATATAGACCAGTACAAGGACTTGATTACTCCTATTAACAATGTTAAAATTTTAGGATGAAATTTCAAGTTTTAATATTATATCAGAGTCCATTAAGTTCAAATGAGTTGTTTGATCCTACTAAAACTCAAATGAGCGCACAGATTCTAAGATTGGTCTACTCAAATAATAATTATCTTGCAGGGTATATTAAGGGATAAATTTCATATCAGTTAATTACCGAAACCTAGATCAAAATATAAGAATTTGAGTTATTCATCCTAACAATGTTACCTTTTTAAGATGAAACTCGATCTTAAAACATATTGTACCTACTGTATATTTTTCATATGATATTATTCTCAATATTGTTGATGCAATTGTCCAATAGTGGGAAAATAACCATAGCATCAACCAACAAAAAAGTTCAGGCATTGCTGCGGATAGTCGCTCTTGAGTTTCACTTGCCACCGAATGCTGCACGTGCAGGCAACTGTTACTTCTGCCTTATGTTTAGATGGTTTGCCGAAAGAAGAAATTGATAGGATTCTTGCCTTCTATTTTGAATTTTAATTCAGTTGCCCATTAACTCTTGCAATATTTTCTTTAGCATTACCTTATCATACTTCATCTGAGTTTCTGTTCCTACTTAGGTACGTGTCATGTGAAAGACAAATTGTTAATTATTGAAATAATTTACATTTTCTGAGCATTATTATTACAGCACATAGAAATCCCACAACTTTAGCTCCCATGATTTCAGTATTACAGCATATAGAAATCCCACAAGTTTAGCTAAACTTTAGCTCCCATGATTTCAGTATTACAGCATATAGAAATCCCACAAGTTTAGCTAAACTTTAGCTCCCATGATTTTAGTCATCACTAAGAATTTTGTATAGATGATTTTATTTCCATGTAAACCATGTCCATGTATAAGTAAATAAAGTATACTGATCAATGAGAAATGTAAGATAATTGTTTCTACCATTTTACTTCTTTACATAGTATCAGAGTCTCAAAAATCCTGACATACCTTCACCCAAAATTCTCATGGCTTTCGATGCTCTTGCTTCCCAAACTTCTTCTCCCTATCTTCTACACCCTTCTGATTCCCCTAGTCTAATTCTTGTAACCGGCCATCTCACTGGAGATAATTTCCCCAAATCGCAACGTGTACTTTGTGAGTCCTTAATGCAAAAAATAAATTATGCTTTGTTGATGGCTCCCTCAAAGCACCAAACACAACTTCTCCTGATTATGCCCAATGGAGTAGGAACAAAGACATGGTCCTGACTTGGATCCTTAATATCATCACTCCCTCCTTAGCCAATTCCTTGGATTACCATGACGATCCCCATGATGTATGGTTCGACCTTGAGTCACGGTTCTGCCATGGCAACAATGCCCACCTATTCCATCTCAAACGAGAAATATCCAACCTTCATCAGAACCAACTTTCCATTCCTGATTATTACAACAGCATCAAGAAAATCTCGGATGAACTCGGCAAT
Organism: Olea europaea var. sylvestris; assembly: GCF_002742605.1. Classification (NCBI taxonomy): domain Eukaryota; kingdom Viridiplantae; phylum Streptophyta; class Magnoliopsida; order Lamiales; family Oleaceae; genus Olea; species Olea europaea. The sequence continues at coordinate 58,240 of NW_019228724.1, forward strand.
CTTCAATCACCCACCGATGCTAGTACTTTGGAAAAGAGAGCCGAGGAAGAGCGTGTGTTCCAGTTTCTACTGGGTCTCAACGACTCATTTGCGGCTCTTCGAACCCAGATACTAGCCACGGATCTTCTTCCACCCCTCAACAAAGTTTTCTCTATTCTTTTCCAAGAGGAGAAACAACGACTCCTTCATGTCCCTCAGTCACTCTCAGAAAACCTAGCCCTTGCACCAAGTCCACCCACAACTATCGAGCCCCTCCCAAATGTACTGAATGTGGAAAAATTGGACACTCACGCAATCGATGTTGGCTCCTTATTGGCTACCCTCCTGGCCGTGAACCCCGCAGCAATCAACCATCACTTCTTGGAAAACCACCTGTTGCTACTGCTAGTCTTGTCAACTCCACCTCAAGCCCCATCCCGAGTCTATCACAGGAAAACTACTAGCAGCTGATGACGCTCCTTCATCCTCCTTCTCCGGCCGCTAATTTCGTGGGTAACTCCTCCACAATGCCTTGCTCCTTCAACCCACAGACGGACTGGATCATTGACAGTGGCGCTAGTGATCACATGAGCCATTGTCGATCCTCCTTCTCTAATCTAAATTTGTCTCCCATTGCTCGTACAGTGAGGCTACCCACGGGAGAAACTATTTCTGTTGAAGGAATTGGTTCTGTGCCTTTATCTGACCATTTAATTCTTCAAAATGTCCTTTATGTCCCCTCCTTTTATTATAATTTTCTCTCTATCCCTCAACTTACTAAAAATCTATCTTGTGTTATTTTTTTCATCTGATAAATATTTTTTTCAGGACCCTCCATCGAAGAGGCTGATTGGAGCGGGTGAGACATGTAATGGGCTCTACATCTGTCGCTCCCATGAGACCGTCGCATTCTTTGTTCGTCATCTTGATAATAAGACACTGTGGCATCAACGCCTAAGTCATTCTTCTAGCTTTACTACTCCTACAATTTTTGATAATCCATGTACTCTATCTCATTGTGATGTTTGTGAGCGTTCAAAACACACTCGTTTACCTTTTCAAGTTTATGCTAATAAAAGTTCGAAACCTTTTAATCGTCTTTATTGTGATATTTGGGATGGCTATTCTACCACCTCCATTTGTGGCGCACATTATTTCTTAACTATTGTTGATGATTTTTCACGCACTACATAGATTTATTTAATGCGTTTTAAATCAGAAACCTTTAGTCACTTAATGCATTTCTTCGCTCTTATTAAAAATCAATTCAACTCATCGGTTAAAATAATTCGCACCGACAATGGACAAAAGTTCCTTTCACATAACCTCCAAACCTATTTTCACACTCACAGCATCATCCATGAGCGTACTTGTGTTGAAACTCCGCAACAAAATGGCGTTGCAGAGTGTAAACATAGGCACCTCCTGAATGTTGCTCGCAGTATTCACTTTCAGGGAAACCTACTACTCAAATTTTGGGGAGATTGTGTTCTTACTGCTGCTTATCTAATCAATAGAATCCCATGCCGCCCTACAAAATCAAACTCCTTTCCAACTTCTTCTCAACACCCCCATCATACACTTACTTACGTGTGTTTAGTTGCCTTTATTACGCTCAAACCCTCATCGCTCATCGCGACAAATTCTCACCCAGATCATCTCGTTGTGTCTTCATTGGTTACCCTAGCAACCGCAAAGCTTACAAGCTATACAACCTTGACACCAACACCATTTTTTACTCACGCGATGTCACCTTCCACGAAAATCAAGTTCCCTTCCATCACATCACACCCCTTCCTCTTAATGACTCCACCATCATTCCCTTACCTATCATCGAACCCATATCTCCTCTCCCTTCCTCGACCATACCCCAAGAACCCCTATCCACCGCCACTATTCCTTCCCGACCTTGTCGCCACACTACTCGTCCAGCATATCTCCTTGATTATGTTTGTCCTACTATCCCTGCAGAGTCCATTGCCTCCTCAACCGCTGCACAGTCCTCAGGTATTTCCCACCCCTTATGCACTTATCTGTCATACTCTCGTTTTTCTCATACTCATTATTCATTCTTAACTGTTCTTACTGCTTCTATTGAATTGACTTGTTACTTAGAAGCAAATCGCCACTCTCATTGGCGTGAAGCTATGGCCTCTGAACTTCGTGCCCTTGAAGAAAATTCCACTTGGACACTAGAAACCCTCTCTCATGGCAAGAAACACATCGGTTGTAAGTGGGTATACAAAACCAAACTCCGAGCAGATGGCACTATTGAACGATATAAGGCCCGACTTGTAGCCAAAGGCTACACTCAATTAGAGGGAATTGACTATCATGAAACTTTTGCCCCAGTTGCCAAGATGACCACAGTACGTTGTGTCCTTGCTGTTGCCGCCACCAAAAATTGGGTCATCCACCAAATGGATATCCATAATGCCTTCCTGCATGTACACTTGATGAGGAAATTTACATGATCCCACCACCCGGCTACTGTGGGGAGACACGAGTCTGCTGCCTTCGAAAGTCACTCTATGGCGTCAAACAAGCTTCCTGGAACTAGTTTTTTAACCTAACATCTGTTCTTCTTAATGCAGGTTTCGTTCAGTCACAAGCAGACCACTCCCTATTTACCTTGATCACTGCAACCAGTCTCACTATTATCCTTGTTTACGTTGATGATATCTTGGTTGTTGGCAATGATCTTTCTCAGGTTATCTTCTTCTCGGCCCTCTCAAATATTTTCTTGGCCTTGAAGTTGCACGATCTCCCTCTGACATTTTTCTTAATCAACGAAAATATGCCCTGGACATCCTCGCCGACAGTGGTCAGCTTGGTTCTCGTCCTGCACCTTTTCCTATGGAACAAAATTTGAAACTCAATGACACAGATGGTAACCTTCTTCTTGATCCCCCTTCTTACCGACGGTTAGTGGGATGCCTCATTTACCTCACCATCACCAGACCTGATATCATCTTTGCAGTAAACATTCTTAGCCAATTCATGCATGCGCTTCGGACCCCTCACATGACAGCTGCAACACGTGTTCTTCGCTACATTAAAGGGACTCCTGGACAAGGCATTTTTTTCTCTTCCTCTAATAATCTTCATGTTCGTGCTTACACAGATTTTGATTGGGCTAGTTGTCCTACCACTCGACGCTCTTCCACTGGCTTCTTCATCACACTTGATTCCAGTCCCATTTCTTGGCGCACTAAGAAACAAACTACAGTGGTTCGCTCCTCTACAGAAGCTGAATATCGTGCTATGGCTGTCACAACATGTGAACTAATTTGGTTGAAACAGCTTCTCCATGACATTGGCATCTCACACAATGACCCAATGACCCTCTACTGTGACAATCAGTCCGCCCTTCACATTGCTCAGAATCCAGTTTTCCATGAACGAACAAAGCATATTGAGATAGACTGCCACATCATTCGTAACAAACTCCGTTCTGGTCTCTTCACCACTGCTCATCTTCCATCTGTCGAGCAGATTACCGACATCTTCACCAAAGCACTAGGATCTGATCTCTTTCATCACTTCTCTCGCAAGTTGGGCATTACGGATCTTCATGCACCAACTTGAGTAGGCGTATAGCACATAGAAATCCCACAAGTTTAGCTCCCATGATTTCAGTATTACAACATATAGAAATTCCACAACTTTAGCTCCCATGATTTCAGTATTACAGCATATAGAAATCCCACAAGTTTAACTAAACTTTAGCTCCCATGATTTTAGTCATCTCCCAGAATTTTGTATAGATGATTTTATTTCCATGTAAACCATGTTCATGTACATCTATATAAAGCATACTGATCAATGAGAAATGTAAGATAATTGTTTCTACCATTTTACTTCTTTACAATTATCGTCCTCCTCTCATAACCTGTCCTTACTTATACATTAGTTGTCGTGAAGATTTGACAAATGAGTCTTTCAACGTATTACTTAGATAAAAATTGAATGCTAATAAGTACAAGATTATATTCCAATTTGTCAAAGATGTGTTAGTTATTTAAATATCTATATTTGCTTTTCAGTCTACACCCCCTATTAATGGTTGGATCCTTGATTCTTTTAAGAGTTCGTTGAGTGCAAACATTGTTGATTCATTAATACTTGAAAAGGTAGTGTTCGTAAGAAACTCACAAGCGTACGGGATCGCTGACAAGTTATAGATTTGACTGAGTAGAGATTATCATCTCATGAGTAATAAATATCAATTCAAATTTACGAGTTATATAAGGAATTCAAATTATGTATAAAAAATAAAAATTAAAAAAAAAGGTTTGATTTGATTTATGCTAAGTTAGTCTAAAAAAAGCTGTAAAAATATGATTTTTATCAAATTATGGACGATTGTATTGGATTTCGATTCTTCCTATTGTTATCTATTTCAATTCATGATTTGTAATCTAATTTCGTTCACATATTCTTGACAATCGATAAAGTTATGATATATATTTTTCTTTTCAAGACAAATTAAATTTATCCTAACCACAACCCGAATCTATTCCTAACCTAAATTCAAATGGTTAAAATGCATTAAAATTTAGATTATCTATATGGTTGCACACGTGGTAATTTTGTCACGTTCTAAATTTATTATGAATCTACCAACACTACAACAAGCAACTAATTATCTAATTGGTGACCAATCAATTAAATATGCAATGGGTATGCAAAATTAATCAAAAAATGTAAGAATTAAACTAAATGTTAGTCTTGAATTTAAAATAAATAAATAATAGGGTTTATCTTCATCCAATATAAAAGCGAATCTAGCCTAACATATTAACATATAAATTATAAGAAGAATAATAGAAAAATATCACTCAGATCTTGAAAGAATACAAAAAATATTTATCTTCAAGTCCAAAGTTGAATTCTTCAAAATTTTAATAAAATTGAACTTCAATTCTTTGCTAGGGCTTGATCTCCTCTCTCAAAATATAGTAATTGATGCCTTATTCTTGATGAATTCGATGAAACTATTGTGTAAGAGGTAAGACAGGGTTTTTTTTTTCATTGCTACCATGTCTTGTATTTATACGATGAAATTAGGTTAAAATTCACGTCCAAATAGCCTTCCAAAAGAGTTTTAATCAAATTTTGTCTCTGCACAGCTTTCAGTATTTTTGTCATAATTTTCTCTTCCAATATCCAATTGAGATGATTCAAAGTTCATTGGAAAAGCTAATTCAAAGTGTTACAATTCTTCTAGAGGTAAATTTTTTCAATTCAAACGTTTGCTATCCGAAAAATGAGTCTCAAGTTGATAAAAAATCTGGAAGATATCTTATGCGATTGAAAATTAATTTATGCTAATATTATGATCATATCCCATTCCTTTTTTTACTTCAATTTGCATTCAGTTGACTCCTATCAATTTTCAAAGTATCTTTTGTGCCCAAATCAACCATTGGATATTTACACTTTGACTCCCATATTTTGGATTTCTTTCATTTGTGCTCCTTTTTCGTCCCTTTCTTTTAATTCTACCAATTTGCATTGAGTTCAACCTAACAACATATAATTAAGTTACAACTCATTCAAATCACTAACAAATATTTGAATTTACTGGCTTAGATAAGTGTACAAAATATATTTATCAGGTAGAAACATTTGATGATTCACAAAAAATATAGAACGTATTGTCATATTTTATCACCTTATTCATTTTCTTTTATGAGTTGCTTTATATATATTAATTATAATTAATTAATACATTTTACTATATTCTTACCTTTATGTAGAGAATAAGTCATGTATTACAATTACAAATATTACGTCAGTCGTCAATTAGTATTGATTAAGAGGTTTACAACTAAAATGTTTCTATCATGTTGCATTGTAATGATTAGAAATGTAAAATTTTAGTTGGTAATTTTTGTAATTTTGCTATTTATATTCAAAGAGAAACTTTAGCACAGTGCTACCTTAAGAGAAAGAACAAAAGAAAAAAATCGAGCTGGCTCGGCTCGACTCGACAAGGCCCAAGCAGAGATTTTTTGGCCGAACAAAAGTTTGGCTCGGTTCGGGCTCGTAAAAAAGCTCAGACCATCTAGCTCGAGCAGAGTCCAAGCCTCAAGTTTCAATTCGACTCGTTGACACCACTACAAATGGCGGATCTTGGAGATCACTGCCTATTTTTAAGGAGATTGTCGCTGATTTGGAGATTTTAGAGGTAAATTATGATGATGAAGATTTGGCCTTAATTTTTTTTTGTTCATTGCCTACTTTATTTACTTTGTTTAGAGATACAATTTTATATAGTCGTAATACTCTCACCATTGAATATGCGTATGATGTTTTGTTTTCAAATGAAAAGATAAAACATATGGTTGGATCTGAGGCTAGAGTTGGAGAATGCCTTATTGTTCATGGTGATCACAGAAAGGGCAGGTCGAAATCTAATTTCAGTAATCATATTTGTTTTTATTGCAAGAAGAAATGACACATTAAAAAGGATTGCAACAAGTAGCAGAACAAAGGAAATTTGGCTGTATATAATCAGAAACTTCAGGTGAAGCCGCTGTCACAAAGGACTATTTGAGTGATGGAGATGTCTTGGCTATTTCTGACGACGACTTCAATCCTGATGATGATTGGATTCTGGATGCAGCTTGTGCTCTCAATTTGGATTTGTTTTTAGCATATGAAACATTTTCGAAAGGTGTCGTGGTCATGGAAAATAATGCATCTCGTCAGGTTCAACATTTTTCAAATCTGAAGAAAAATCTCATCTCGTTGGTTACTCTTGATCCAAAAGGGTATGTGAATTCATTGATGGAGGTGGAACTTCAAAGGTCTTGTGAGGTCGTGTAGAATCCTTGAAGATTAGTCAGCAAAAGGTTTAGTACCATGGTGGATATTCAGCTAGGAAGAGTATCGTTGGGATTTGGTTTGGGGTCCTTATAGAAGAATACAGCTCGATCGAGTTAAGAAGATATGGTAATGTCACTTCACCACCATCACTTGCGTTGGCATCATATTCAATTGCTAGGAAAAGACCTAGTGGAGATAAGTATGGAGAAACTAGTTTTGTTGTGCATTCTTTAAGTGTATATTAAGTTGTTGGGTCTAGCAAGAGGTCTTCTACAAAAGCATTTAGTGGAGTTGATTCTATTACAAGGTGTATTTTGGTCCTATTTGGTAAATTTTAAATTATTTGTGATTTTTTGGAAATCCGAGTTAATTTTGCTAATTAGTGCTTTGATTCATTATCCTAGTTGGATACGTGGGAAAGGTGGAGATTTTTTTGGTTCGTTGGAAAAGTTGTTTGGTTTTGTTGAAGAGTTCAGTTCATTCCCTACAATCGAATTTTTTTCTAAGTGGAGAAATTTTGGAGCTTCGTTAATTGTGGTGAAATTTGTGTAAAAGTGGAGATTGTTTGGTTTGTGACCTAAATTCTAACTAGGGTTGTGTGGTTTGATGTATTGGGCTTTGAAGACGTCAAAATAGGATCCAAAGAGGAAAATTGGATTTGAGGCGCCAACTTCTTGCCCACTCACCGCTAGAGCGGTAGGGCAGAATTTTCAACAGAATGCTGACGCTCTCCTGAAGTTCGAGAATGGCTGTTCGAGATTTTCCTTGTTTTGATTATTCCCTTCTTCTTCCCTTTTTTTTTTTTTTTTTTACCTAAATTTATCTTCAGGACTATTTATTAGAGTTTGACATATACCACTATAAATAGTAAACTCTTCTTTACAAGTTAATTGATTAGTACAAGTTAGAATTGTGTAGGAACATAATATTATTATAATTTCTCTCTCCACTATAGCTTAATAAAATCTTCAAATTTTCTACCAAATTAAATTCTTGTTTCTTGTGTTGTTGTTACGATCAATACTTCATATCGTGCCGTATAATCTTGGCCCCCCCCCCCCCCAAAATGTAGATAATTAACATAAAACTGAGTTTTATCTTATTTAGGGTGACTTGGCTACAGATCTATTTGCTCACTGTTGATGGAAGCAAACAATATTTTAAGAGAACATGATGATTTGTGTGCCATATGGTTAAAGTTCTTAGAAAACAAAATTTATTGTAGGAGATTATCATAGTGATTTATCAGCAACTTCAAGGTTCCACTAGACCATTTGAAGATGGACCCGAGGGGCTCCAACGTGAAGAGACATGGCTCAACCAGGAAAGCATGCTTATTTACCCTTTGTTTCTTTTAGCTAAAAAATTAAGTTAAAATCAACAATTAATTTTAACCATTTTTTATGGGGGGAGGGAGGGGGGAATTTCATAAGAAAAAGTTTAAGTATACATATTTCGAAATCAAGAAAACAAATTCAAATTTCAAAAATCATATTTTTATTAAAATCCATTTATGATTTAATTATTTTATTAATTAAATATATTTATGTCATAGATCTATACACTTTGGTCATAAATTAACAATTTAATTTGTCACTTATTATTTTTTGGTCACAAATCAAATATTTTAGGACACAAATTATTTTATGATCACAATTCAAGAATTTTGTAGGTCACAATTTGTTCATCGGTCACAAATTAAAAAATCAATTGGTCACGGATTATTTTTAGTCATACTTATCAATTTTTTGGTCACAATTTATTTCTCAATCACAAATAAAATTTTTTATAGGTCACAGATTATTTTCAGATCACGAATCAAAAATTTTACAAATCACAGAGTCAAACTTATTAAACTAATTGGTCACGATTAATTTTTCGTTCACAACTTAATCAATTGTGAGTCAAGGTCACAACTTTCAACCAATTTATTAGTCACAAACACAGTACAGCACCACCTGACCCCCAACATCTCACCCATCCTAACCTACTCTGCCACTTCCGCTACCAAAGCCTACAACTCACCACAACCACTATCACCATCGTATTGGCAATTATGATAACCAACACCAACCAAATATTGTAACAACTGCCTATATCTACCGCCACCTCCACCATCTCTTCAAGACCATTATATCATCTATCTCTTTCGGTACTTATACCTATATCTCAGTACACCACAATCGCCACCCACCAACAAAAAAAAAAAAAAAAAAAAAAAAAAAAAAAAAAAAAAAAAAAAAAAACACAAAAAAAGACAAAT
>NW_019228724.1:67356-72239 GCF_002742605.1 Olea europaea var. sylvestris
AAAAAAAAAAAAAGAAAGAAAAGAAAAGAAAAGGAAAAAAAGAACACCCATACAAGCTACTATCACTGCACTTATACCTCAAAACACCACAACAACTACTAGCAACAACAATCAAGCCACCGCCACCTCAATACACTGCAAATCTAATAAAAAACTCCCGCTACCACAAAATCAAAAGAAGAGAGAAAAAGTTGACGGCTGGAAGGCCTCTAACTAATCGAACGCGCGAGAAGGACAGCAATGAGCAATAAACGCTCAGCTACGCCGATCTCGTAGTCAATGCCGCTACAAGTGAGCGACGAATGCTCAACTGTGCTGATCTTGCAATCGCGGCACTGATTCCCTTCTCGCATCAAGAGAGAATATAGGATAGTTGGAAGAGAGAGAAAGAATGCTAGGGCTTGGCTTATGGGGATGAATATTTTATTATATATATACAACAACTACTAACGACAACAATCAACGCCATCGCCACCTCAATACACCGCAAATCTAATAAAAAACTCCCGCTACCACAAAATCAAAAGAAGAGAGAAAAAAGTCAGCGGCTGGAAGGCCTCTAACGAGCGATCTGATTCAAACGCGCGAGAAGGATAGCAATAAGCAATTAACTCTCAGCTACACCGATCTCATAATCAACGCCATTGCACGTGAGTGACAAATGCTTAGCTGTGCTGATCTTGCAAACGCGGTGCCAATTCCCTTCTCGTAGCAAGATAGAAGATGGGATAGTTGGAAGAGAGAGAGAATGTTAGGGTTTGGTTTATGGGGATGAATATTTTATAATATTAGAATTATCAATAGAACATCTGATTTTTGGACATTTAATCATTCCATCTGATTTTAGAATTGTGTAATTTCCACTTTTATGGTATCCACAATATTAATCAACTTTTCAACTACTCATTTCATCTTCTTTCATGAAAATCAGATTTCTAGCAAAAATAAATAAATAAATAAATAAAATTACAGGTACTTAGTGCTTTTTGCACTTCAATTATCGTGAGACAATTAAATCTTGGAGTGGGCCAGGGTTCCTGTCTTCATAAATAGTGAGAACTGGCTCGTTGTGTTCTTGATTGATAGTAGATAAAATGTGAGATTTTTCTCTCTCGTCAATTTTTGGTATTCTTAAAAGAATCAACGAACTTTCGAGCCGCTTTCGCTACATCACATAGTAGTTGGGAATTTCTGACCTTAAAAAAAAAATTATTGCTCAATAAAAGGTAGAATTTCTTATTTTATTTAGGAATTTGAAATTAAAACCAAAAATTTTGAGCAGTCAATATTTGCAATAGCAGGTAAATAAAAGAGCAATAAGATCTCAATAATTATATTTTCGGTTTGTAATGTAAGTATTGAAGATCCATTCGATTGAAACTTAGTTACAGTATATTTTTTTCTCAAAGAGAGAACTTTGAAATTCGTATTGAACATCACCTCGTTTAAAAATTTAAACTCATATCGAATTCTCACATTGTTTTAAAAGTTTGAACAGCTTAAACAATATGCTGAAGATATTTACTTTGCTTCTCAAACATCCAAGCCAAAATCGAGCAGTGGTCTTCATCATCCAGTACTTCAATTCCCAATGAAAAAAAAAATAAAAATGAATAACAAACTAAGCCTCGTTCCCAGTGATCTCTTGTCATTACTATATAAGTTCATTGCTAGAGCTACTTTACAATTTAGAACTAGATCCTTAGCGACCACAACTAGATCCTAAGTGACTGGTTGTGGATCGGTTCTACTCAAATCCCATCACATGAATGATCACGTCATATCGAAAAATTCTAACTCGAGAGTAAATCAAGTGAACAGACAAGATTCATAATAAACATATCAGCCTGTCAAATGATATCACCATCTTGATGTACTTAGCAAGGATCAAGAATCAGCATTCCCAACTTTCATTTATTACCATTACTAACAAAAAATGTATTATCTATAAGTATATAATCCTGCCACAACAAAAAAACTTATCGGTGTAAAAGGTACCTGAAACTGAAATTATACGGCATAACCTGTACTAATGTAGAAAGGGGCTGTTTTCCTCTTCTCTCAAGACATTTTACCGCCTGATTCCTGAATTCATCCGGTAGCTGAAGGCAAACCCAGTCAAGCAATGCATCCAGGTCTTTTGCAAAGTCAAGTCGATACCAGTCTAGTAATTTTGGAATTATTAACTTGTTTTCTGATGAAATCCCAACTGCTGCTTGTAAATAGTCTCTTTTCGCACTTTCCAACTCGGTTTCAATATGAGATGCAGTGTACACCCTCACCTTAATACAAGAATATTAATATATTGTTAGAATTAAGGTGTGACCCGTATTTTATTTGAAGGACTACTTGGGAATTCTATTGAAATCATTATTATTTCATGGAAATAATTGAAGGATCAATCTATGTTAACTCAACAAGCAGCATAGAGGACTTACAGCAGGGGAGGACCAACTTCCACAAGAGAGTGCAAATGTAACCAATGGTTCGGACAACTCTAAACCGAATGTGCTATGAACCTTCATTTCGTCATTTTTCGAGGAATTTTGGCATGTCTATAAAAGGGATTATTAGTTTACATATATTCTTGAAATTATGCAAAATATTTTGCAAATATATAGAGCTTTAATTAAGGAGTAACAGTGAAAAAACTTACATATTTTAAATGAAATGGTAATCTCAAGATGAAGTGCTCAATCATGATTGCATTTAGCAAATGTCCTCCAACAGTTATTGTTGCCTGCCGTAAGCACAGTCGAATTTCAGGAAATTTTGTGCAGTGGTAAAATTTAATTCAGTACCAGGTGATTTGAGAGTATTGAATTTCCATAGTATCTTAAATAAGGCTAAAGTATTTCAGAAAATTTACAGGTTGCTGTCAAATTCGAACATTCATGTAGGATTGCGAACTTAACATCAGATTGCGCATTGCTGGTTATTCATCGTCAAGTGTGTTTTCGTCAGGAACTAGGCAGGAACATATTTCGATAGTGTATATTAAATACATGTTTTAATGTACTCTATAACCAGAATTTTCCATTAGGAATAAACAGAAAACACTATAGATGATCAGCAAACCATTAGCATCTAGCAAATACGAGAAAATATGTATTGGAGTGATTAGTGAAATCTTGCCTTTTGCATTAGTGCTACAACCACTTCAGGATTGTCAGGAAATCCATGCTCCAAAAATGCCTGCAGAACATTAATAGCACAGGTACATTTACTATCCTTAAATAAGTTTCGTTAAGCAACTTCATAATGTTCGAAGTCCTAGAAAAATGATCTTTAGTTTGAGTGAATGATAGACTTCTTACATTCATTATGCAGGAATTATAGGTGTTCATCCAGAAGGCGAGCTTCTGTTGATGCGTTAAACCCTCTAACTTGACGGACGCTAGCTTTCCAAGGAGGAGCCTGAAATTTTCGTTGGACAAAGTTAGTACTATACGATTTCATCTTCTCAAAACCATAAATATAACTATCTCAGGCCTTACTTTAATCTATGGATCAAAAATGATGCATTTGTTTTGCGGTTGAGATCAACTGAGCCAGCTTCAATCATGCAAAGATGTTTGTAAGGGCCGATGTCCCTCTTCTTAAATTCAGAAGATGCACAATAAGGATCTCGAAAATCTGATTCGACGTTATTCTCACTAAATGCTCTCAATACTAGTGAAGAAAAAGACTCTGAATTCAATGTTTTCCCTTTCAGTTTGTTCAATCTTAGAAAAATGCTGGACAAGCACTTTAGTATGTCCTCTGAGATTTTGTTAGCCGGGCTCTCTGTCTCTGTCACTCTGTCATCAGATGAACTAGACGAACTCTCTAGTGCTTGCTCCACAATTCTACACTGAAAAAGTACAATCACATAAAGAATCAAATGTCAATCCATAGGTCAAGACTTTATAGCATGTTTGGTACACAAAACACACATTGTGAATGAGAAAGTACCTGTAGTTTACTTGGACTTGCAATTTTGCTTACTGGTTCAGGCTTCTGTGCAGGTCTCTTTTCCAGGATATTTTTTACAGGGCTTTTCTTTTCCGAAGATAGTTTATCCTTGGAATAATTGGGACACGATCGGTCCTCATTTCTTGATCCATATTCCGGGGACAAATTTGGTTTACAAGATGCTGGTTTTTCATTTGATGCCCTGTTAAAGGAATCCCTCGTGACTGCTGACACGGTTTCAAAAGGTAATTGTTTTCTTGTAGATGCGCTTTTTGCGAGAGAAGCTGAAGAATGTTCAGAAAATGAGCTCATATTGACATCACTTTGGGACAAGGATCTCGAGTGGCTTCTTCTAGAACTTCCAATTGATGACTCAGTGTATGAAAACGATGAATCCTCCATGCCTCTTTTGGAGGATATGTGAACGGCTTCCTGATATAGTCCTTGTCTAAAATTTACAACCTGTTCTTCGAGCCGAACTACCTCTTCTTCCAATACAGCTACTTCGGCTAGAAGCTCCAATGTCTAAAACATAACAATGCAGATCACGAGATTACTTCTATAATCAATTATGGGAACGTAAATAAATTTGAAGATTCAAAAATCAAAATGTAAAATTGATTTGAGTTGATGGAGTAGAATATTGTGAATTTACAAATGGGAATAATCTGAATCGACTTGACTCAAAAAATTGACTCATTTCGAGATTCCCAAGCATTTCCCACTTATTTTAACAATAATTCTCAATCATTCCTTTTTCAGTCCCTTCTGCCTATTCCAACTAAAAATCTTGGCAGCATGTTCAAAAACCAGATTGACAAGTTTCTAACTTATTTTTCTTATTTAACACTGTCCAACATTGTCAAGAACTGTATATTTTTTGGGTTATTCTTGGGGTACATGGGGGGGGGGGGGGGGGGGGGGGGTTT
>NW_019228724.1:72287-96236 GCF_002742605.1 Olea europaea var. sylvestris
TTTGGGGTTATGTAACCCAAGAATAATTCATATTTTTTATATTGCGGACAGTAAGTGAGAAGAAGAAAAAGCTAATATCTTGTTCATTTTAACGTGCCACCTGTAATTAGAGCAACTACTTTGTAAAGAAGAAGTGTCAGATAAAGAATAAAGTTGAATTATAATTAATCTGTACTAACATTATGAGGAAGATAAGGAGGAAGCCGAGGTAAAGCTCCTAATGGTCTATTGAAAGCCCTCTCCAAAGCTCTATGTACATTTTCTTCATGTCTTAGCTTCTTTCTTAGCTTTTCTACCTGCAAATGTCGAGGGAAAAAACCAACAAAATGAGAATAAAATTAAAATATGTCAAAATTTACCAATTTTTTTGCATTTTCTTATAAATTTGATTACATCTTGTGATAAGGCCAGTCTTCTTTCTCTGACCGACTGGCGCCAATTCGCCGGAGCTTTTTCTGCAGACTGTAATTTGCTTCCCTGAAATTCCATATTCTTCCCCTGTAAAGATTCAGATTGGAGAAGTTTTCTAAGTACACTTGCATTTACATTGAGGAGGTCAAAAATCTCTATTTCTAGAATCAGAATAAAGATCCCAATTCCCATTTAGATATTAAAGAACCTAACTTTTCAGTACAAAATGACATTTCGCAATCTACCATATCCTGAAAATGAGGAATAATGAAGTTCTCTCAAAATAATTGCTTATTAAAGAATGAAAATAAGAAAAAAGTAAAAAATACTTACATTTTCAGGATTTAAAGGTGGTTTCTTGGGGCTAGTAATTCTGTTTAATCTGTCATTCATCCCTTTGTTACTTTTCCAGGAAACACCGTATGGATCTACAGTTGCCTCTTTATTTATATTGCAATAAAGAAAAAGTAAAAAAATTGGAATCCAACTCACTAAGAAAAAGTATTGATCATGTAACTAAATAAAATCAAGAGAAAATAAATAACCACGTAAACCCTTCAGCAGAATAGAATTTTTACACACATGTAGAGAGAGGAGGAAAGAAAGAGTGCGGGAAAGTTGAATGGTGAAATGGAAGTGAGGGACACTATTTTGGGTAAGAAGCTTGGAACATAGCATAGTGCCAATTGCCAAAGCATCTTATAGGTTCGTGGATTGAACTATAGTAAGAAAGCTGGCTCGTATATCAGCTGTTTCTCGACAATACAGTATTTGACAGTATTATAGAAAAAGTAAAATTTCATACACGTGGAAAAGGAGGATCACGTAGGACGGTGAAGAATAGTCCGGCCGCATGGGAATCACAGAGAATTTGAAGAAGATGTAATAAATTAATCGAGTTCGATAATGTGTACCAAATGTGTCAAGGGGATAGATTTTTGCAGTAGAAATGAAAATATAAAAAGGTAGTTCGAGTATCCCATATATGTTGGAGGGTGTGAAGGGGTAGTGATACCCTGCTACTAAAGAATGAAAAAAGAAAACCCAACATTGTGGACTGACAGACAGACAGAGGAGAGAGCAGAGAGGGTACAAAAAGACGAGGTTTAGACAGATTCAACCTCAGTCAGACCACACAATATCTGGATATTAAGTTTTTATCTCTATTTACCAAATATTTTGTGTATAATTTGCTACATAATGAAGTAAGCTGTAAGCAAAACAAGAAATGCTTATAGAAACACTTCTGGAACGTTTGGTGAGATGATATGTAGTAGGAAAGAAGATTCAATACGCCTTACCAAACATATAATTAAGAAAACGGAAATTCATTTTTAGAAGGATGTCTATTATTTGAACCATAAAATCTTTTTCCTCTGACCTAAGCCCTTGTAAGAAGTTGATTTTTTGAAAAGTTAATTTTTCTAGACTATGTCGTGAAGAAAAAAAAATTATGAAAAATGTAAAAAGATAATTTATTTTCTTAGAATATGTGATTAAAATGAGTGAAAAATGAGTAATATTATTTGCAGTCGCTCATTGTCGTAATCGCCCTATGTAGCATACACGTGGCGATTAGTGATTTGATACATTAATGTGATAGTTTTTTATTACCTTATACAACAAATTACTAACCGTCATATATATGACATGTATAGCGATTACGATAATGAGCAACTACAAATAGTATTATTTGTGAAAAAGGTGGTTTTAAAAAAATACAATGTCAAATAAGGGCTAAGCTTTTGTTTGGGTTTCACGTTCTTCTCTTAAAATTCTATGTTTAAAGTCAAAATATAAATTTTAGTCACAGCTCAAAATATTACTCATTTATCAATCACTCATTTCTTAAAAGTAAAAATATAGCTAAATAAATTGTAACCCAAATAAAGGCAAAGTAGTGATAATCGCCCTTCAAGACTTGACGAGTTGTTTTCAACCGGTAAAGCTCGTGCATAGCATCTCATACGGTAAATTGGCATTGTCCATATGGGAAAGTTGACTGAATGGACGTCACTCTTTCTTCCACTGAAAGGTCAACTTAAATGAAATAGAAGCCTTGTTTTCATATACATTTCGACAAATATCAAAATAGCCTTGGTCCCCCGGCACATAAATTAGTGGTGCAAAGAATATGAGTGAGATAATTTCAACCTTATTGGCAACCACAGTGTGAGGGTTTGATTTCTAAGATATGGAATTGAACTCTTTGTGGGCACTAGTGTACGGACAAACTCTTGTTCCTTAGTCTGCTAGGACGCATCTCGCGATTTACCCCCCTCATGATACTTCAGGAGCAGGGCGGTGGGAGTCCTCAATGTTAGGATTCAACCCCTTTTTTTTTTTTTTTTTTTTTTTTTTTTTTTAAAACAATTTTTATACACATCATTTTATTAAAAGTGAAATAAGATTATTTCGAAGATATTTGGAAGTGAAAAAGTAATTACAAATTGTTTGAAAAATGCAATAAAGATGAAGAAAACCCCTTGTCACCAAACAATTTATAAAAATATCTGATCTTATCTGAATATTCAACTCGCTTTTCCTTGTTTACTGTTTCAATTAGAAATTAGTTTAAACTTTTGGACCATAATTTTAAAATATTTTAGTAGAAAAAGATTAGTGTTGTTAATGTAAAAAATAAAATAAAAATAGCATAATAATATACTTTAGGTAAAAAGGTTGCACCATTAACAACTCTGCAAATTAGTGCATGTTTGGTTTTGATTAAAATTGAATTTTAATCTAAATCAAAATCAAACAATTAATATTAATAACATCTTTTATGGATCTCACAACTTTTCAGCTACGCCTTTAAAAAACTTATATCACAATCTACTATAAAATTTAATTTTAATTCCTACTAAACATCCTCTTATTTATTGATAAATGTACACAAAATTGTGTCATATTAAATGCATATTTAAAGATAATTAATGCCAATTGACAAATTATTGAAGATTGAACGTGCAGAAAGTACTTTAACAATTAAGAATGTCAGTGAATATAGATAATAGATTGATTATAATTCTTGGAAAAATTTAATGAGGTGACCTTTTAATGATTCCACTACGTGACGTCGATTTTTCTTGATGTATCACTCAATTAGTACCAAATCATTAGTAGGTATGACTTTCTTTATTTTTATATTTAATATTTTCGTTCATTATACTATTTAATTTTAAAAGACATATTTTATACTTTACGTCCAAATAAATATATCCAATAAATATTTTACGTATTTTTATTCTTTAATTTTATTCATGGTATTGGCACCAAATGTATTGTATATTCATTTATGGACGATTTTACAAAGCTAATAAGAAAAAAGAAGGAAATGTCAAAATCAAAAGTTATAGCTAGGAAATGCTTCAAAAATTCGAATAGGAAGTACTTGAAAAAATATCAAATAGAAAAGCTCACTGAAGATGCTCTTAAAATTTAATAGAAAATGTTAACGTATACTTTGAGACATTCCCAACGCATCTTAAATTATAATTAACAAGCAAAATTTGGTGAATCAAATCCATTTTACGCAACTTTAAAATAGTAAGCACGTGAGTATATCTTTTCAGTACATCATTGATACACATCATCTTTATTTCACAAGTGAACATAAACCATCAATTTGTTTATATAATGACACATTACACATTGATGTTTCACTACATTCATAATCAAGAATATGCAATGAGTCAAAATGTCAAAACTTCGTGACGCAACCGCTACTTTCATCCACCATATATATCTCTGTGTGTGTGTGTGTGTGTGTGAATTTTCTTACTTAAATAGATAAAAATCAAATCAAATAAATTCTATCACTTTAAATTCATCCACTAATATGTATTCTCATTAAATTCTTTTAGACTTTACGTTTTTGATTGCAATCATGCGGTTTATTTGCATGAAAATTGTCAATCAAATGTGTTTAATTGATTAATTTTTAACCTGAAAAATATTATATTTGTCCACTTTCTATTGGTGGGTAAATAAGAGAAAAAGAGAGTGAATTCCCTGAAAAGTAAAATCTTACTCCTCTTAAAAAAAATATTTTCCTTGAAACATTCCAACACTTATAGCTTAGTGGTAATCCTCTGTGGCACAAGAACACTTGATGAATAAACTACTAGGCACTCTTTCAAATATAGAAAATTGCATAAAAAATCTATTTTGATCCCACAATGTTATTTTGGAAAAGTCACAAATGGTCCCCGAATAGGACCTCTTGTTTAGAAAAAAAAAAGTTGGAAAGGACCAAAGCGCAACCACATATCATGATCAAGAATATTAATTATTGAGATCCTAATTTTATTTTTTTTTCAATTATTAAGTAATCTCAAGTAATGGGTGTTAATAATTTGAAATAAAAAAAATTAAAAAACCATTAAACCTTAAAACTCAAAAATGTGTTAGAAGTATTACCTATGTTCGTCTTAACCCAAATGCGTGCAAGAATGTGTCTATTATCATATTGTAGTGTTGTGCTTGGGACTTAGCCATTAATTTTCTTCAATTTCCTCTTGTAACGTCAATTTTGTTGTTAAGGGCCATAGATAGACCGGACCATGTCCACATTTTCTGTTACATTGTGGTCCTAATTAATATCGGACCACATTTTACACACAAGAATTTTGAAGACAAAAATATTTACCCTCGGCAATTTAGAAGCCAATTAGTAATTGTATCATTTTCGAGGCTACAATTGTCTTTGCGAGCTTTTTAAGGAGAGAAAAATCATGGTCCCGGAAAATTCCGAACTTTGTATCATCCAACTCATGAATGGAAGAAGCAGAAAATTAACCGAGAGCTAAATTATAGTTAAGTAACTGGTCGTTGATTGACACGTTGGAAGCTATACGAAACCACCGAAGTTGGGATAGAAGGCTCGGCCATGAGGACCCATTGCGTGGGAGGAATGATGCGGCTGTTGAGGACCCGAACTTCGTTTTTGGACAAATCCTGATTTTTTTTTGCTTTTGTTTATCATCGAATCAATCGGTTAGGTAGAAATTTGCATAAATAAGTGCAATGGTATTATTATTGTATTTCGGTGAAGTGTAAAGTAGCTTATTAAAAGTTAGAGGAGACAAAAGCAAACTATAATTGATAGGGGCATGAGAATAGACTGACAAGACTAGATATTATGAATCTATGATAGATTATACAATTATGCATTCTGAATTTTTTTATTTACATTTTTTTTATGTAATTTATTTATATGAATCCCAAACTTTCTTTTATTTTAATATGTAAATTACAATAATCGAAAACAAAAAAATAAATAAATAATATCTGCATCTAGATATTGCATCAAATAAAAAACGATCATTTCATGCACCAAATAACAAACTGTCATGTAAATGTCATATAGAGCAACTACCGATAGTGTCCTTTATTAATAGCATTACTCATGTAAAAAATGTGTAACAAATTCTTTTTTGATCAAACATGGGCCAGTAATAAAAATAAACGCCAATAGTCGTTATCATTATCTTTCAATGATAATTAAATACAATTACAAGGGAAATTTAAAAATAGAGCATCTATTTAAGGTGTATTTACGTGTTACATATCATATTTTTTTAAAATTTATACTTTTGCATATTATATTTTTATAATATTGAAATAAAATTTAAGCTTTTTTAAAAGTTTATAAAATTTGACATTGTAAATGTTTAAAAAGACCAAAATACCTATATCGACAATTTGAAGTTAAATAGACCGAAAAATCACAAATTTATCAATTAAAATTTATCTTCCTTTTTTGCTCTTATCATTATCTTTCAATGATAATTAAATACAATTACAAGGGAAACTTAAAAATAGAGCCTCTATATAAGGTGTATTTACATGTTACATATCGTATTTTTTTTAAATTTATACTTTTGCATATTATATTTTTATAATATTGAAATAAAATTTAAGCTTTTTTAAAAGTTTATAAAATTTGTCATTGTAAATGTTTAAAAAGACCAAAATACCTATATCGACAATTTGAAGTTAAATAGACCAAAAAATCACAAATTTGTCATTTACAATTTATCTTCCTTTTTTTTCTTTTTTCTTTTTTTTTTTAAGGTTTGGCCCGCCTAAAATAGATAAATCGATTATATTGGACCCCGGCCCAGACTACTGCCCTGTTACTGTATTTAAATGTGGAGGGACTTGATCTAAAGAGAAAGATGAAATCGAGGACCAAAAAATAACTGAGCTAAAAGTTGAACGATGCAATTGCAAGGTCAAAATATGGATTTACCCTCTGTAATTTGGTGGTACCATGCGATCACGACCTTTGTTATCATGTGATCGCATGGTACAAAATACGGGCAAGAAAGCAACGTATCTCATCTTTGCAATTATATTTTTCAGGTGATGAATAATCAAAATTTTGTTATTTTTGTATACTTAGCATGTTAGACTAAATCTATCTAGTGTTAGAATGATGATGTAAACCGTTAATTGATCGTTTTTAATTCAAAAACTTCTTCTTTTAAGTAGAATTTGTGTTAATCGATCGATACCATGTTTATAATGTTATTTCAGTACTTGATCACTATTTAAATAATGTATGTCTTGTTTAATTTTCGGGAGGCTCAAAATTGGTCAAGCACATCATAATAATCAACATAAAGTGCAATTGACGTTAAAATAATTGTTTATGTCTTATATAATCATAGTTAGTGATCTTGAGATTAATGGGTCTATAAGTAAGTATTTCAATTCAAAATAGGAATATTTCGGATTGAAAATTATTGATCGTCAAACTGTACACAAATTAGATTAAAAGATAGTTGAGAATTAGAACCGAAAATTAATTTGTGGAGTCAAATTTCTATAAAACTTCTCAAAATTCATCTTCACGTGCATTTAGTTGGAAATTAAGAAAATCATTTAAAAAAATAAAAATAATAAAAATCCTCAACAATTGTTGCAATTCAAATTAAAGTCTAATCCTTGTGGAAACTATACTCTAAGATCACTTCTATTTATTACTCGAAAACATGATAAAAAAAAGTTCAATAACTCATCTTACACGGACAAGTTTAACTAACTCAAATCACGAGCTTTGATCACTCGCATCACTATTTGTGATTCGAATAGAATTGATTATGAATATTCGTTCTTTCAATGTCGTCGTAAGGGTCCCCTAAACATGAGACCACAAATCGATCTGTCCCTGTCATTTGCGGTTATATTGTTACACAAAAACAGTTTTCACCCAAGGAAACGTAGAAGCGCAAGAATAGGATAAGAGAAAAAAACAATAAATGATTGAGAGGTTATCATTTTGTTAGGACAGTCAAATCATTTTCGAACCTGCAATTTTGTCTTTGCCAGCTTCTGTGGGGAGAAAAGATGGTCCCCTCGAAATCCCAATTTAAGAATCCCTGCAGAGGACTTCACCTTTCCTCATTTTTCGGCTTTTACCGAACGTGCATCGACCAGAACCACCAGCAGTTTCCTCTCCCATCAACATCACTCTTAAGAAGCTCAAGTCTACCTATCTTTAGCCGTCCTCTCAGTTTTAAAACTTGCAGACTAAATAGCAACAGGATTTTATAACATGTCAAGTCACAAACAGCCATTAAAACATGAACGTCACAGCATTCAACATTCCTAAGACAGGAACGTAATGCCCACTTAGGCTCAAAGTGCGTGCCTTTGTACCCAATATTGGACACAACCGGACATTACAATGAACGTTTTAGCTATATTCTCGATTAGTATCATCCAGTGCTATCTAATCAAACATGCTATGCATCTACAATGGGATCTTTAAAACATGAACTTTCATTAGGCATTCATCTCTCTTCTTAGCCATATGAAATCCTAGACTCAGCAACCATCAAAATTCACCACTAATAATTGTGACAGATATGATATGCCTCCAAAATAGTAATTCACAAATAAGCAATACAAATGGAATCTAATAACAAACACATCAAACTATCAACACTTGTTAAGGCATCAATCAATCTCACATTAAGTCCCAAGATGCCAAAATTATACACATGCACAAGTGCACAAAGATGGATAGGAGGATAAAAGCAGCCTTGAGAAGGCCAACCTAAAGTGCATTCTGGTTCATGTCACGAATCAAAGAATATGCCAGCCCGTGAATATTATGCCCAAACTGCATTGTGGTTCATGTCTATATTCAAGGCCGATTTATAATGCAACTCGTGATTAGCTGAGTAATAGAAAGAATGTAAAATAGTACAATTATAGAATCTTCAGACCAAAAACTCCATAGAAACAAAATGAACTCATGCTTCATTAGACAATTCAATAAAAGAGAAATGAAGGGTCGAGTGTGTCGAGCATTAAGAAGAAAATGATATCAAATTGACAAAGGTGGTCGTAGAATTGTAGAAATAAACAATTGATGTTCAAACTCACAAAATCGAAAGAAATAACTCAGAAACTACTAAATGGAAAACCATACAAAATACTCATGTTTGACACTTTTGCTTCTATAACCAAAAAAGTAAAAACAAAAATAAAAATAAAAAATCCGATAATTAAATATTGAATTACCTGATCAAAAAGTTCAAGCTGTAAAATAAGCCTACATGTACATAATTTACATATAGTTTTCAACACGATCCCTCAAGTGTAGCCTGGACTTGAATTCAGGACCTTTGCTATAGCGAAATATCTTCCCTCTAAAAACTTTTCACTGAAAGGATTGCATATTTATATACAATTTTGGAGAGAAATTCGAAAGGAAACTACCCAAATCACCTACAACTTATTCTAAGAAGTCCATACATGTCATATTTACATGAGAGTAAATAATAAATAATATTATGACAGGTGTAGTTTACCAGAAATAAATAAATAACAGATTGAATAGAATCACTAAATCTGTCAATTCTCGACATAATAGATCATCGATCTTAAATCAGCATAAGACGAGAAAATTTCAAGTATCAAGGTCAATTTCAAGAGAACTTAATAACTTACAAGTATGTGCTCTAACCAAAACACTAAAAACTGAACGCTTTCGAGCCCACGAATACACGCTATGTTTGATCTAAACTGTGCTAAAGATTTTAAGCTCTTCTTAGCATCAATAACCCATCTTTTCTGACAATTGTTCTCTCCAGTATTATTTGTTTTCCTTCAGGTTGTCTAAGTGATTCTGCATAAATTTTCAAATTTAGGGAATTTTCATTCAAAAAATTGTTAATTCAATAGAACATGATGACCAAATTATACAAGGCGATACATGTTGTTAATTACTCAGTAGAACAACCATCCAATAGAACCGATATTACTGAATTAGAAGTGCTTAATTTTATTGGTTTCTTAACTGAGGCTTGGTTTCAGTCTTTTTAACCAATAGTTAGAGAATTAAAATTAAAAGAGATTGAATCTATACAAAAGATTTAAAAAGAACTTAGTAAATTTTATTAATCCTCTGGATTAGCACTTACAGGATGTAGTTGAGAGTTTGCTACGAGGGTTTGGGGGCAACTCAGAAAGAAGCTCTCAGAGTTGCTCTCTATGGCATGAGGTGACATACTAGAGTCCTCCTTAGACCTACCAGTCAAAGGAAATCCAAAAAGATGATCCCCCCATATATCATAAGTATAATTTTCCCCAATCCCCATCTTTTGGTCAATTTTATCCGGTTGTTGATCACGAAGCTTGGAACCAGGAGCCCGCACATGTGGAGCAATTGTAGATGTCGAAGCCAAGATAGGAGATTGACATGTCAAATGTGGGGCAGCTCTCCCAGGGACAGGAAAGGTTGCAGAAGGCAACAGAACAGCTCTGCCAGCCACTTTTCTAGCTAAAGTTGGCTCCTCTTGAGCTGGAAAGAACCAATTACTGTTGCCAAGATTCAAAGAAAGCTCAGGCCCCAACACCTTTACCTTAGAGTAAGGTTCTGCAAACTTGCTTTTATCACATTGCTGATCAACTACCTGACTGAACGTAGGTTTAGCATCCACAGATGTGATAGGTGAAAAGGGTGACGGTGGTGTAGAATTTCCACTCTGACTGCTTGAAACTTCAAGAAGTCCACTTAGTCCTGAATTGAAACTCTTTCTCTTCCGTCGCCTTCTCCCCTTCCCCTTTCCAATTTTAACAGTCAGAATTCCAGCTTGTGATGCATTTTGGATATCAGAGCTCTCAACTGATACAGGTTCTGACTTTAAAGAGCGAGACGATATAGTTTCCTGTTGAGCATTCAACTGAGAGTTGGTTTGCTTTTGATATCCAATCGATGGATTTATATTTTTCGGGGCACCATCTTGACCATCAGATTCTAGCAACGCGTCCTCTTTCCCATTTGATCCTATCGAACCACTCATTTTTGGGGATATGGGATACTTGCAACGGTTTTTCAGATTATGATGCGTATGAGAGCATTTTTCTGCATAGCTCACAGTGGGGACGGAGATTTTCCCACTCTTAAACAAGTATTCTTGAAAGCCAAAGGCCATCACATGGGGAAACAAGAAACAGAGAAGCAGTAACAATAGGAAAACAGCAAGAATGATTGCAACCATAGACCTCCTAATGTGCATCCAGAATGTAGATCTTTTGCAGAAGTTGAGAACAAACATGGGTATACTGGCTTTCATAGGAATCACATAAGTACCTGATGCCAGAACCAGTTCAAGGTCCCTCTGTTTTGTAGATGTAGAGAAATCAGCTTGATATGATATCTGAAGCTTTATGGATTCCCCCGGCTGAAGAGAAAAACCCTTGCAAGTATTTACTTGAAACCCATCCAAGCCACATTCAGCTCCAGAAACTTCAAATCGCTTTACCTCTAAAGGAAGGTCTCCCTGGTTCTTTGCGTACAGCTCTTTTATCATAGGCTGAGAACAGGCAAGACTTTTGTCTTCCATGTAGTTTGACATGTCTGGAGACAGAAAACTAAGTGGAGTTGACAAGTTTAACTTAAATTCCAAACCTTGCACAGGAATAGCCTCCTCAAACAAGACCAAGGAAACTAACCCCCCAAATCCATGCAAAGATAACCACTCCACACCAGAGAGATTATTCCTTATCAAAACCGAACTTTTCCATTCACATCGATTGGAGGGACGAAAGAGAATTGGGCCAAAGGACGCTTTACCATAAGGATGAACAAAAGCTTCTGTAACTGCACTTTTTGCTAATGAGAAACCATAACTTGTAGGAGCAATTGATTTATTACCCTCCAATCTACTGGATGAAGACAGTTGCAGAAGAGTGTCAGATGTCCTGCACCCATCTATAATTTCTCCAGAATTCAGAACAAGCTGCATCACAATTGATTCTTGGCTTGGGTTTTTGACAGTTATCCACTGTGACCAATGACTTCCAACCTGAACTATAGGGAACAGTACTTCATTTTCTTCAAGAACAGTCATGAGACGTGTAGTCGCATGAGATTTCCAGTTTCTAAGTACCAGCTCGTCTGCTTTTCTTGCATCCACTGCCTTCAGATACAGATATACATAAATAAATGTCTATATGCAAGAAAATTGAAATACCTGATTTTGAGCATAAAAGTGAAACACATTTAAAGATGGAAACAAGATACTGAAAGTCGATGCAGAGTCAAAATATTCATAGATGGCATTTCACACAATTACAGGATGAACAATTTCTTAATTAATCCATAACTGGACAAAGCCCATCTGCACTATAACAAGAGTTTTGCCAACCTATAGAACTTTAGAAGCAGAAATAGAAGGTTGAAAACAGGAAACATGATCCATATTTTGCTCCAAGATTGATTAAATTCCAAGAAGCTATTAGATTTCCTATTATTTGTAGATAAAAGTTGCACGATTTAGCCATGTACTGCAGGTAGTGGAAACTTCCATGAAGTGCTACAGAATCCTACTAATCCAACAAACAGAAGTAACGAATAAGGAAGACTTCCACACCTCATCCTCTTATAAAAAGTAACGAACAGATCACGTTCTGGCCTGGCATTTCTCCAGATACGAGTTATCCATCATAAATAATTCTAACAATTTTTTCCCCAAAATCAATTTCATTGTAACTATAAATTCTCTCTTATTTTCATTTCCTTACAGCACAGGCCAAGTACCAACCAACTAATCAATGAAATCAAATGAAAACCTCGTGTATCAAATGCTAGTTTTAGAACTCAGAAATGATCTGTCCAAAAAGTCAGATGCAAAATATAATCCAAATTCACTCATAATAACCTATCAGTTTAAGATCTCATTTTTCTCCTTTTTCTTTCATTCCTTGAACAGTTAAGAATAATCAGAATGTCAAACAAACATCTTTAATATCTATTAATTGCCTTTTGCTTCCCTGTATGAAGTATACCATCATGTCTGGTGATCGTATCGGCTATTGCAACAAAATAACCAAAATTATACTGATTGCTTGTTAAATAACAAATCCAATCAATGCAATGCATTCCAGTGAGAAAATTTTATTTCAGATAGAAGAAAGAGAAGAATCCGTGTACCTTCATATCCGATGGCGGCTGCATGCTACTACTTAAAGATATTTGGGGATTGGTATGTTCTACATCTTTGGACTGCTGTTTATATCCAAAAGAAGAATCCACTTCATTTTGTGGACAAACACCGACTACATCTTCACAGGGAATTTCAATCTGAGAACTTGTGTCATTCATTAGTACGATCAATTTACAGTTCATATTTACTTTCAGAGTTTCCAAGGGACTGTTAACGATAACTGCAACTTGTGTGACAGTATGAGGAAAAAGTACAAGACCTTCCATATATTTAATATGAAAATGTGCAGTGTTTTCCCCAACTTCAGTGACTTTGATAAAACTCAGTATATAAGGAGCATCATTTCTCACTGAAAGTGCAATAACAGCTCCTTTTGTATCGCATGGCGTTAAGGCTTCCAGGGATACTGAAACAGGACGAATAGGTTCATCATAACTGGCATTTACACTCAGTTGTGCTTCAAGAGGAACCATTACTGTATCGGTCTTATTTTTTGAGGATCTCAGCAATTGCATACATACTGCACCGAAAAGTTTTCCTTCAAAATGGAATGACAGATCTAACTCCATAATAGTCTGTGTCTTTTGAGGGCCAATCTCCCAATTTTTATGTGGCCTCATGGCAATTTGTGGTGGACCAACTTCACCGCTTTCAGCATCCAATGATTCTTTAGCACTCAGCATACTGTATTCGCTAGATTCTGTAATACCATTAGCGCTACACGTTGCTTTTGAGGAGTAAGAAGCATTTCCCAAAGAAATTGATAACCAAGCAGTTACTTCCTCCACGTAGAGGGTTTCATCAAAAGGATTAAACAAAGACAAGTTCTTTCTCCACCTTCCGCTGGAGGAAACACCAAGACCAATTAAAGGCTTTACACCATAAGGGGACTCAACAGCAAACCCTTTAGCTGGAATCAAGAAACCACCCAAGCTCGTCTGCAAAACTAATTGTGTAGAGGATGAACCTAACTTTGTTGGCAAAAACACAAAACAAACTGATGCAACTTCACCAGGAGCCAGCAAAAAATCACTAACATTGCAC
Organism: Olea europaea var. sylvestris; assembly: GCF_002742605.1. NCBI lineage: Eukaryota > Viridiplantae > Streptophyta > Magnoliopsida > Lamiales > Oleaceae > Olea > Olea europaea. The sequence continues at coordinate 86,210 of NW_019228724.1, forward strand.
GAATAAAACTGTGAGTTGGTACTATAAGGTTCATAGACATTCAATATGTTCTCACTGCCAATGTTCTTCACTGTTAAAAAAGCCGAGGAAGGAAAATGCAAGTACTTGCGTCCCCAGTCCAGCAGAGAAGGTTTAATTTCCACGTGAGGTGTAGAAAAGCTGTCCAAAAAGCCAGATTTGACCGTTTCAGTATTCTCACTCAATTTCAGATTTCCAATTTTTTGGGCAAGTAATGGGCTTATACAAGAAGTAGCATCATTTTTTTTATCATTCATTGAGTTATGACATGGGAATTCACGATAACTCTCTTGGTAGTACAAAGAACACGAAATAGTCCTACCGCCCAATAATCTGAACATGCCACTGTCCGATGACCGACTTAGGCTATTTTTCACGTGGTTCAGTCCAGCAGACAACCTAACATCAGTGTGAACCCTAGAAACATCTAATTCTTCAAATTCAGCACCTTTTTTTTCACATAAAAACCCAGCCAAAGTTGATGGGAAACAGAATGACTTCGAATGAGGACATACATTGTCCATACTATGTTTCTGCACCAAATGTTCCGCTTCAAACTTTGAGTTAGTATGATCATCAAATATATCTGGAAAATTTACATCAGAACTGCCTTTGTAGGACTGGCATGCTTCAAATTCCAACTGATCCTGTGCTCCATTAATTAGAGATGCATCAAATGCTATGATGGTGAACAGAGCACACAACTGAACCACCACAAAGTAAAATGCTCTGGAGAAGTGAAAAACTCCCCTGAACAACATAAATTAAAAGCTGATATCAAAACAACAAATCATAAGACTACTGACACAAAATTTTTTATGAAATATACATTGAGAACTGTGATTTCAACCTGCAAAGTAGTCACAACTTCACATTGATCGTGTCAAACAAAAGAGCATAAATAACAGGAATCGTAAAAAGACCATCAGTGACAGAGGAGTGAAAAAAAAAAAAAAAAAGGTGTAGTGCCATTTATTTATGTACTAAATAGAGGGTAGATAACAAAAACTTAGCTATGCGTCGTTGGCATTAAATAAAGAAATAAAACAGTTATAGGAGAGCAGTTCTTTGTAGATGAGTAGGGAATTATAGAAGAAAACATATTATTTTCCATATATGTTGGAGTGTACACTTCACGTAGCATAGGATTGCGATAAATACACAAAAGCTCCAAAACATTCATCAAACAAAAATCCATCAGGCGACAGTTCTATTACAAAAAAACTTTCGACAACGAACACAGAACCCTAAAAATGTTGCCATCATCGGAAGAAACAATTTTTTACCTTTACACCAATAAAAACACTAACGCATATAATTTTTTCGTTCTTTTCCGGAATCAAAAAACTTAAAATACTTATTACTCTATTGCCCTTGTAATAATTATAAATAAATAAAGGATTATGGGGTTAATTGTGATTTAGTCAGAGGTTAAGTGAAAGTTAAATTGAGATTTTAAAAAGGACAAAAAGTTATAGTCAAGTTTGAAATTCCCATCGCTGGTCCATTGAAATCCAAACAAGTTGGGCAATTACTATGGTACTCTCTTTTTAGTTTTAAAATTTGGTTCGAACATTGATTCGACCCTTGGTAAATAGTAAAACGTCAAAAAGTTATAATGAACTTTAAGGGTGCTTTAACTAATTCTCAAGTTATTTTAACGAATTTTAAATTTTTAATACTTCATATTAAGCCCTTGTTTGAGCCCCGTTTCGAGGGAAAAAATGAATTTTTGAATAGTGTATTGATGATAAATATGTGGTTGAAAAAGAAATTTTTTTTTTGAATTTTTGTGTAATATTATATTATTGAACAATGTGTAGTTGAAATGATGTTAAAATACTGTTGAAAAATACATTTTTTCTAAAGAATAAAGCTCAAACAATGACTAATTATGTTAAACATTTTGACCTTTATTTTGTCACATTTATATCTTTAACATTTTCTCATCACGTTCTTATTTCAACTTTTTATTAACTAGCAAACATTGTCCTTAATCATGTTTTCGTGCAAAAATACTAATAACGTGTTTTAAAAAGAGGGATAAATATATTTTTGTGATTTTCTTTTTCTGCTTATTAAAATACAATAATATATGAGTTTTTTTTTTCCCTCTATCTAAATAATTTTTTGGGACATACATAAACTATCATTTGGGACAAGATTGAAAATAAGAATATGATTAATAAGAACATGTTTGGTAAAGCTTAAAATTCAGTTAAAGTCAATTTTTTGACCGTTATTTTATTATTTTAACAGTCATTTTTGAATTATTATCTCACAAGTAGGGTCTACTTCATCTCTAACGGTCAAAAAATTAATTAACAAAATCCCACAAAACAAGCACTAAATCAAGCATATGTATGCAACCGAGTGTAAAAATTATTAATCATTGGCACAATTAAAAATGCGGTCCACTTGTTAAAATTGAATTATTAATAATTTTTTTTATAAAAGTTGATAAAATATGTGATTGAAAAGTTGTGGAGTTCATAAAATATATAGTTAAAATTAATTGTTAACTTATATTGAATTTTGAATTTTAATCACAGCCAAACAGTTCAGCCGTCTTTTACAAAGCTTGGAGGGCATATTGGGTAGATCGGTATTTTATTGACATTGGAATCTCAGTGACTCAGTCTAAACCAATACAGGGTTTTGGCGACTTTGGTTCTGTTAAGCGTCATTTTCCAGGAGTGGGGAAATTATGAAAAGGTCCTACACCTTTCAGAAATCAAGTATTTGAGTTCTCTTCATATTTTTTCTGGCTTTTAAATCCCAAATTTTGTTTCTTGATATGCGTTGATCCCTGCTTGAGAGGATGTCAGTTTTTCGTTTAAAACTAATAATATTCCTGTCCACGCAATCGCTTCTCTCCAAAATCAGATAAATTAAAAGTAAAATGAGAAAAAAGAATAAAAAACAGAAAGAAGAAGAAAGAGCAAAGATAAAATTTTCCATCTACGCTGTGCTTCTTTGGAAAATCAGATAAATTAAGTATAAATGTGAAAAAGTGACTTTCGTGTCAATTTCGACCAAATATTTGAATTTGATTCAATAGTCAAATTACAAATATAAATAGACTAAATTGTTCTACTAGTCGAAAAGATCATCATGCCATATTTAGAATCTCAAAACGAATTCCAGATGAATGAGAAATTGCGATCCGGAGTCAGAAGAAAAATAGAAAAAAAAACTGGTCTGGATTTTGCTTAACTCTGTCGCTCGCCTATCACTCGAGAGATTGGACTGTTGCTCAAGAAAAAGGTTAGCGATGAGCGGGCGAAATATTTCTATTAAAATTTTGACACTGCCGCTCGAGCAAGAGGTCGGAGACAGGGTAGCGACAACAAGTGATGCTTCACTTCGTAAAATTGCGAGGTTTGTCGCGCATCACTTTACACACAACCCCTCATCCTCTATAAATAGAACATTTGGATGTCCATAATGCATCCTATATCACTTTTGTATTGAGCATTGCATAAAGTCTCTTGCAAAAACTCTTCAAAATAATTCCAAACCCATTTCTTCTTGTAGAGAGAATAATCCGTTCAAAGTTCGTTGAAACTTGTGGTCTGAAGTGCTTCTACCCCAAGTTGAATCCATTGTATCTTGATTCTTGGGAGACAAGTGTCATACACTGTTAGTACCATTATGGGACAATATTGTCTTAAGTAAAGAGTGATTATCACTTGTCTCGAATATCTTTCTTCTCCTTTTCTTGTTTCTTGTTGGTTTACACACCCTTTAAATTTTGTTGTGTTTAATTACACTCCTGTAAATTAAACATTTCTACTTCACTGATTCATTACAAAATTTTCTCCATCATATTCTGAACAACACTGTAGTGCTTCCAATTCGATTTCTTCATAACAACAGAAACGACATTATAGTAGAATAAAAGATTTGGATAAAATTTAGGTCAATTTGATTAAGTTAGACTTGGGTTGAAAATTATAAATAGGAAAATCATATTTTGAATTTGGGCTAAATTAATTAGTTAACAAATTCATTTAAAAATAATAAAATAATTTGACTTATTTAAGATTAAAAAAAAAAAAAGATTTAAATTTTTTTTTTTTTTGGTCTAAAATCGAGAACCAAATCAAGTCCGTTGATTCTCAACTCAAATATTTCTTCAGGTATTTAATTTAAGAAGAATCACTCGGTTCAATTCAGGTCAAGTTTGGGTTGGGAGTTAAGATTTCCATGAAATACATTAACAACGAAAGGAAACGAAATATGACGAATGATGGATGGAGTGTAATATCCAAAAATGAGTTATCATTGGAAAGTATTTTGAATTTTGATGAGTAAACTGTGACCAAGGGTAAGTTGGATAAGTAATGAAATAATGGTGTGTCGAGTTTTAATTTCTTTTAACAGCCATAAGTTGTCGCATGAATATTTTTTTAGCCACGCCAACAAATAAGGTAATAGATTTTTTGGAATGATTGATGGAATGCAAACCCGCAAAGTCCAGTGAACACTAAAACACTTTGAAATTTAATAACCGTGATCATAGTATACATTGGGTGATTTTTAAAACAATTAACTCTCCCGTAGTTGGTTTTGGAGATATAGAGGTGGGATAAAAAAAAAAATTATTCTTCCAAACGGAGAATCTCCAAGAATTGTGACGAGTTGAGAAAAATTTAACAATTTCTATCTAGTCGATATCAGCACGAATTAATAATTTACACAGTCTTTCGAGATTAAATGTAGTTTAAAAGTCAATAAAAAATTATAGATAAATACAGTATGCAATTAAAAATGAATTTTAATCCACTTATAATCTTAAAATCAGACAAGAATTGAATGTACAATTTTATGGCTTGTGTAGTGTTATTCTACTCCACATCTACGTGGAGCCAACCATGGAACATGGAAATCTGACTGTGCCGTCGTCTTTTGGACTGTTTTCCTGAGTGGCCGACCGTTGAATATACACTTCATTTGGGCACCGTAATGCGATTGGAGAATGCCACGTTTGACAAAACGGCTTTTAACGTAAGACGTGTTTTATTTTTAGGGTGTGCTTGATTACATTTATTTTCCATGGAAAATATCAGTTTTTCACCCAAATTCCTACTTAGAGTGTTTGATTGTTATTTTTTTCCATGGAAAATATTTTTCAACTTTTGAAAATATGCTTAATTTTCCTTATATTTAAGGAAAACATTTTCCTTGGGTAGAGGTGGTTTTTATTTTCCACAAAAGATGGAAAATATTTTCTTTTCTAGGTGATATTTTCCATGACAATCAAACACACTCTTAATGTGTGTTGTAGCTCCCGTTATTTAGGTTACAACCTTTTGTAATTTAAAAAAAATAAAAAAACGGAGAGAGAAAATATTTTTTTAATACTTAATTTTCTTGAGGTTATAAGTTCGTTAAGTCCCGTTTTGTAGTAATTTTTCATCCCAAAAAATTAATTTTTTAATCGTTATTTCACTATTTTTTGCTGTCATTATCTACTTCTTTATTTAAAGGTAGGGTCAACTTTTCTCTCTAACAATCAAAGGATTAATTTTTATAATTACTACCGAACAGGCCCTAAATTTTATTTTAATTATATGTTTTATTTGATCCATAATATTTATTCACTTTTATACTGCACATTTTATGTGATGGACAAGTTCATAGTCTAATTAAAACTTTGTTAAACAGGATCCAATCAAATGTTTGGCTTATTGGCTTAGATTAAAAAATAAGTGAAATTAAATTTTATTAATATTTTATTTAAATGCAACCTCTTTTGTAAAGAGTTTTAACCAGTCATACAAAGTTGAAAATTTGGACTTCCACATTTTGCTTCAGCTTTCAAAACTTTTGACCCAATATATAAAAAATTAAGAGTAAATAACACAAACATTCACTAATGTTGAGTATTATTATACTAACACGCCATTTCATTAGAAAATACTTGAATTTGATAATTTTTTGAATTTTGATTTTGAATTTGTTGTTTATTGTTGTTAAAAAGAAAAACGAAAAAAAAAAAGAACGCGAGTGTGCAATGAAAACCGAGTTTGGAGGCTAAATTTAGGCTACGGTCGCATAGACATTTGTAAGGCCTAAATTAGAATATTTTTTTCTAGCTGTTATGACCGTTTTGTTTGAATTTCTAGTGGCTTTTCAAGTTTTTTTGGCACTATTTTGTATAGTATTGTTTGGTGGCTATATATAGGTGATTAACGTTATATATTTATAGTATAAATATAAAATGTGAAAGAAATAATCAAATTAGATCAAATGCTCCAAGTGGTGGAAAATGTGGCATTTGTGTGCGACGTCAAGGGTTTGGGTCATTCCTCACGCAATTATTAAAAAGTCTTGATTGGGGCATTGAGCTTCCTTGACTAAAATAATTTTTTTATTATTTTATTTATTTTCGAAATTATTTAATGGGTCAAACTAACCAGTATTTTCTGACATTTTTTGTAACAACCCACTACTCACGGTCATTAACATTCTGCATTATTCTCTTGTCATGGAGGAGGTAGTCACTTCCAGTTTTGCCTATATAAACTCATGTCTTGGTTTAAAAAAGAGACACATTAAAGAGAACAGAAAATCGTTTGAAAAGAAATCTTATTTCTTATATTCTGAATCTTTTTATACTCAGTTTTTTCTTATATTCTGAAGTACCTTTGAGAGTTCTGAAAACTATTCGTGATTGCTGCACAAGCGATTTATGATCGGTGTATCCTGAGAGTGATTATCCACGGAGGTTGCAGCAGTTATCGACGAGTAATTTTACTTTAGGATATCGTACTATCACTAGACTCGATCGGACGATAAGTTTTATATTTATCCATTTTTTTGTTTTGAACATTACTGCAACTGATTTTTTTTTAATAGTTAATGATCAATGAAATATATATAGAAACACTTGAGAAAAATTCTTCATTCCAAAATTATTGAAAATCAATTTTCTCTTCATATTCAAACCTTATTATGCATTTTCAAGTTTTGGAGGATTACACTAAGTGCTTAATTATTAAATCATTTACAAGACTTGATAAATCCTGCAAGCCATTTGCCAAAATCTCTTTAAGCATCAAATTCAATCCCGAGAGGAGACAAATATCGTTTGAGAACAATAATTACGTGGTTGAGCCTTCTTCTTTAATTTCTTCTTCTTGTTATTTGTTCTTTTGTTTCTTCTACATTCCCTCGTGCATAAACCATAATTTCCAACAGAATTATGTTATTTTCTCGCCATGCATGTGCTTTATGAAGTTTTACTTTTCAAATTATCATAATTTATCCTCTCTTTTTTTTTTTTTTTTTTCTGTATCCCGTAGTTTTTTTTTTGAATGTTAAAAAAAAAAAATAATAAATTTTCCCCCCAAAAAAATTTTTTTTTTTTTTTTTTTTTTTTTTTTTTTTTTTAAGTATGCAATTGATGGACGACATGGAGTGCAGTCGTTGAGCGTACGGGACCATAGGAAATTATTTCCTATTCAATTCGTCAAACACCTATAAGTATCATTTTGCTTTTACCAATTTTTATTACAACTTAACATTCTCCTCCTCTCGATCCCTACAAATACAGTTATATTGCTTATAAAAGAGCGTTCTTCTAGTAGAGATGCAAAATTAAAATAAAATAATTGGCTAGACTATTTTATTCACAACTATTGTAGGGTATTTGAAGAGATCCCACATCGCAAATGACTTAAGATCTTCTTAAAAAGACAGAGTTATCTGATGATGATCGATTTTGTCCATCTTGACGACAATCATTCAATCGACTAAAACCAGAAAAAGAAGAAATTAGGTCCTTGGTTCGGATCCATTTTGGTATGAGAATCGATTAATAGTTCTTAAGAGAGTAGTAAAGAAGAGTAATTGTATAATGCAAATATTGTGTATGCATATTTCTCTCACCCCGTTACCTTAGGGAGTATTTCCTTATATAGATTCTAAGATAAGCTGACGTGTCAATGTTATGGTTATGGTTATGATTATGTGGGATAAGTGTCCTAGGGTGTCCTATATTTTGAGTTAGAATAAGGGAGAATGTGAAGATTAGATTGGTCCTCGAAGATCCTTCCTAGTATGGATATCAGTTAATAAAGTGACTTATTTGCCTTACTAATCAACAGTAGTATGAAATAGATCTGCATGGAATTTTGGCCATACCACGAGTAGACTTATTGAGGTGGTGGAGATACAACTTTTTATTGTTTAGTCGATCGAAAGATAAAACATAAAAATCGATGACGGTCGAAAAGAGTTCCAAATGATCATGAGGTGATGGACCGATAGTCGAGATAAGCCCTGTAAACCTGCTATCATTTTGAGCCTATAATGTTTATCCTCTTGACCTGTGAGGCCAATTTGACAACCATTCATGCTAGTTCATACCTTAGTCAAATCTATAAGCAAACATTATCCATGAATTAAAAATCTCAGCATTAGAAGAGATTTTCATTGTATGTCTTTTTGAATGTAGTTATATATTAATTAATTAACATTCAAATAAGAAGTAATTATTTGGATAATAGTGGAACCTTAACTTAAAATGTTTCACTTTCAAGGTCTCAATTGAAAGAAATATGGTAACTATCAGAGCAAAATTTGTGTTTTTATAAAAAATATCTTTTTCAAATAATTGAAATGTGAGACTTAGATTCATATATATATAAAGAGTCTTGATTGAGTAATTAGCACATAATTTCTTTACCTTTCACTATTATTGTGGAAAATGTCATATCTTTCATTTTTGGTATTTTCACCCTAATTTTCACTTTTCATTGCGTAAAAAGTCATTTTCATCTATTTTCTCAATTAAAAGTTGTGAAATGACGAATATATCATTCCATTTAAGTAAAACTAAGAGAAAAAGAAATAATTAATTGTAATCATAGTCCCAAAATTCTCAAAAAGTGCAAACGAGTCATAAATAAATTAGTAAAAGGATAATTACCACATAATGTCTCTATCTTTCATTATTATTGTGAAAAACGTCCATACATTTCATTTTTTAGCATTTTCATCTCTAGTTACATCTTTCATTGTGCAAACCATGCTTTCTTTCAATTTTCAACTTTTCAATAAAAAGCTGTGAAATGCTTAATATACCATCCTATTTAAATAAAAAAATAAAAATAAAGAACTAGCTGCAACCATAGTCCCAAAATTTTTTAAAAGTACAAACAAGTGCCAAATAAATTATTAAAAAAATTAGAAATTAAAAAGTGCAAACAAGTTTCAAATAAATTATTAAAATTTATAAATTAAATTTTTTTAAAATTAAAATATGATGAAATATTCATTATTTTACAGTTTTTATCGAGAAATTGGATGGAAATAGATAGTTAGAAAGGTGTAATTAAGGATGAAAACGTCAAAAAAATGAAAGGTAAAGACATTTTTACAATAATAGTAAAAGGTATGGACATCATGTGCTAATTACCCTCTTAATAATTTATTTGGGACTCGTTTACACTTTTTAAAAAAATTTAGGACTATTATTGCAATTAATTCTTTTTTCCTTTTGTTCTGTTTAAATAAAATTGTATATTGGTCATTTCACAACTTTTAATAGGAAAAATGGATAAAAATAACCTTTTGTGCAATAAAAGATAGAAATAAGGATGAAAATGTCAAATAATCAAAGATAAAAATATTTTTCACAATAATAATGAAAGATAAAGATTTTACGGGCTAATTACCCATTCTTGATTAATCTTTCCATGCCGCCTTCCAAGTTAAATTCAAGTCAAATTTCAAATGTCATTTTCTATGGGCAATTAGGCACACGTAATCAAAGACTTTGGACTTGATAAATATATATCATGGATTTCAGTACTTCATCTACGGATGTAACATCTCTAAAATATCTTTAGGGCTGTTTGATTGATCATGAATTCCATGGAAAGTGAATTTTGCTTTTCATCTTTTACGTTGTTTGATGTCACTTTTTTACCATGGAAATGGTTTTCCAAGTCCCCCCCCCCCCCCCCCCCCCCCCCCCCCCCCCCCCCCCCCCCTCCTT